>NC_084742.1:29374451-29449451 GCF_033978785.1 Entelurus aequoreus | reverse complement strand
TTCCGCTTTTATTCTGAAGGAGGAGTTGTTGTTTTTTTTAGCTTATGTGCTTTCATTTCCTTCCTGTCCCAAGAGGGACCTGGTTGGGTCTACCGGCCACAGAGCAGCTGAGTGTTTGTTGTGTTTAAACAACGTGAGGCGTTGTTGTCGAGCAGACGTGATGCAAGTTGTCTGTCAATTCAGTCATTGTGTGTGTGGAGGATGCCGCCATGACGCACGGCTGTGTGGATGTGGCGCACAAGCCACACAGTTAAGATTGTCACGGCGCTCATGACGACAGGAAGTGAGACACTGTAGCTTTGATGGAATATTAAGCAGCAAGATCAGCTGACCATATAACAGTCTTGTTTATCTAGTAGAATCGTCTCCTTTACCCAACTGGCAAGGTGAAAGGTCACCCACGCGTTGGCCACACGCATCATGGCGTTAAAATGGCGGATTACCTGAGTGAGAGATTAGACACCTGCAGGCAAAAAGTGTGACAATATTGACATGACTGATGTTCTCCGGACAGAGTGTCGATCTGTGGGAACTTTGCAGTGCGGACCTTTGTCCCACCGTGCTCGTCCACAGATGGGGAGGGGGCCAAAGAGGCCGGGGGGTTGGGCCGGGTTGGCCGAAAGAAGTGGTGGGCCTCATAACCGTCCCAAGTGCTTTTGTGCTAAGGAGGATTAGGCTGCCATATCTATCAGCCATTCTATAAGACGGGGTTAACCCCTGGCTGAACCTGGCTGGTTCAACTACGCCGGATACTCGGGCCAGTCCAGGTGAATCGCCTTAAAACAACCTCAGAGGTTTGTGGCGTCGAGGCGCTGGAGGCCAAGTGGAGGAAGCTCTGGAGAGCACCAACAAGCGCCTCAGCTGCGCCTCATTACAACACAAGAAATCACAATGAATCCGGTTTCATTTTATTCATAAATCACCCCAAAACAAACAAACAGGAAGTGATGTGCATCATGTGAGGCATACAAAACATATGTAGAATAAAAATAATACTGTACATAAAATATGAGAACTAGAACTGTATGCGTAAATCGGTGATGTCAAAAAACTACAATTTTATTCAAATGAATCACACTTTTGATTTTTAATTAATCGCTGTTGCTTGAAAAGCAGTGTTAAACTTATTTGTGCTGCTTTTGTTGACAACATAGTCATGAGTGTACCCCCCAGCATTGTTTGCTTGATGTCAATGTACGAGTCACGTTCTTGCTAGCGGCTGCCTCAAAAACGTGTTTGGCTTTGAGATGGTATTTTAAGCTTAACGTGTTTCGATGATAAAAAAATGAATCGCTGCAATATTTGCAAACTATCTTGGTTTACGGCTGCAGCTATTGATTATTTTAGTAATTAAGTAATCTATCAATAATTTTGTTTGATTAATCGATTAATCGAATAAAATACACTTTACAGCCTCAACGCACATTTTATGGAAAACAGTTGAACAAATATTTTTTAAACTTCATTCTTTTTTCTATTAACTGCACATCATCAACATTTGACATGTGTGCAATAATAATAATTAATAATACATATTAAAGGTATTTTAACTTAATAAGAAAATGCCTTGGTTTTTTTTTTTTCCAGTTTTATTGAATTTGTGTCCCTACTCCAATGAGCACCTTGCTTTTTTGATGGTTTTTGATGAACTTTCCACTTTTTGGTGGCCACAGCAGCAGCACTCCAACCCCTTTTTTATATTATAAAAATAAGTAAATTATTAATGAAATATATTATGAAATATTACACCAATAACAATATATATGTATGTATATATATATATATATATATATATATATATATATATATATATATATATATATAGATGTGTGTGTATATATGTATGTATGTGTGTGTGTGTGTGTATATATATATAAATATGTATGTATATATTAAGGCTGTGAATCTTTGGGTGTCCCACGATTCGATTCAATATCGATTCTTGGGGTCACGATTAGTTTCAAAATCGATTTTTTTTTCAATTCAACGCGATTCTCGATTCATTCAATACATAGATTTCAGCAGGATCTACCCCAGTCTGCTGACATGCAAGCAGAGTAGTAGATTTTTGTAAAAAGCTTTTATAATTGTAAAGGACAATGTTTTATCAACTGATTGCAATAATGTACATTTGTTTTAACTATTAAATGAACCAAAAATATGACTTATTTTATCTTTGTGAAAATATTGGACACAGTGTGTTGTCAAGCTTATGAGATGCAATGCAAGTGTAAGCCACTGTGACACTATTGTTCTTTTTTAATTTTTTTTTATAAATGTCTAATGATAATGTCAATGAGGGATTTTTAATCACTGCTATGTTGAAATTGTAACTAATATTGATACTGTTGTTGATAATATTCATTTTTGTTTCACTACTTTTGGTTTGTTCTGTCGTGTTTGTGTCTCCTCTCAATTGCTCTGTTTATTGCAGTTCTGAGTGTTGCTGGGTCAGGTTTAGTTTTGGAATTGGATTGCATTGTTATGGTATTGCTGTGTATTGTTTTGTTGGATTGATTAAGTAAAAAAAAAAAAAATATATATATATATATATATATATATTTTTTTTTAAATAAATAAACAAAATAAAAATAAAAAATCTATTTAAAAAAAAAAAGAGAATCGATTCTGAATCGCACAACGTGAGAATTTGCGATTCGAATTCGAATCGATTTTTTCCCACACCCCTAGTATATATGTACATATATTTGAAGTGAAGTGAAGTGAATTATATTTATATAGCGCTTTTCTCTAGTGACTCAAAGCGCTTTACATAGTGAAACCCAATATCTAAGTTACATTTAAAGCAGTGTGGGTGGCACTAGGAGCAGGTGGGTAAAGTGTCTTGCCCAAGGACACAACGGCAGTGACTAGAATGGCAGAAGCTGGGATCGAACCTGGAACCCTCAAGATGCTGGCACGGACACTCTACCAACGAGCTATACCGTCCCATTTATATATATATATATATATATATATATATATATATATATATATATATATATATATATATATATATATATATATATATATATATATATATATATATATATATATATATATGTGTGTGTGTGTGTGTGTGTGTGTGTGTGTGTGTGTGTGTGTGTGTGTGTGTATGCATACATACATACATACATACATACATACATACATACATACATACATACATACATACATAAATACACACACACACACACACACACACACGTGTATATATATATATATATGTGTGTGTGTGTATATATATATAAAAATGTGTGTGTATGTATATATATATAAATGTGTGTGTGTGTATGTATGCATGTATTTATGTATGTATGTGTGTATATATATATATATATATATATATATATATATATATATATACACACTTTATATATATATATATATATAATTGTGTGTGTGTATATATATGTATGTGTATATGTGTGTATATATATATGTCTGTGTATATACACGCATATATATATATATATATATATATATATATATATATATATATATATATATATATATATATATATATAATCTGTGTGTGTGTGTATATACACACACATATATATATATATATCCATATACACACACATATATATATATATATATATATATATATATATATATATATATATATGTATATATATATGTATATATATATGTATATATATATATATATATATATATATATATATATATATATATAATAAAAGGAGGCACTTGAAGAAAAATGGGCTGCATGGTCGAGTGGCCAAAAAGTTCAATTTTGGTCTCATCACTCCAAATTACTTTGTTCCAGAAGTTTTGAGGCTTGTCTCTCTGCTGTTTGGCGTAATGTAAGCGGGATACTTTGTGACATTTGCGTAGAAATGGCTTTCTTCTGGTGACTCGACCATGCAGCCCATTTTTCTTCAAGTGCCTCCTTATTGTGCATCTTGAAACAGCCACACCACAATTTTTCAGAGAGTCCTGTATTTCAGCTGAAGTTATTTGTGGATTTTTCTTTGCATGTCAAACAATTTTCCTGGCAGTTGTGGCTGAAATCTTTGTTGGTCTACCTGAATCCCTCATTTTCCACTTCTTAATCAGCGTTTGAACACTGCTGATTGGCATTTTCAATTCCTTGGATATCTTTTTATACCCATTTCCTGTTTTATGCAGGTCAATTACCTTTTCTCGCAGATCCTTTGACAATTATTTTGCCTTCCCCATGACTCAGAATCCAGAAACATCTGTGCAGCACTGGATGAAAGCTGCAATGGTCTGTCAGAAGCCCAGAAATTCACTGACCTTTTATACACACACATTAATTACAAACAAACAGGTCACAGGTGAGGATTGGAACCTTGATTAGCCATTCAAACCTGTTTGTGTCAACTTTTGTGCATGTTATCAGATCAAAGTCACTGGGGTATGTAAACTTTTGATCAGGGTCATTTGGGTACTTTCTTTAATCATTTTGATTTAAAAAGAGTAAACACAGTTGTTTGCCAATAAATAGCTTCACACAACCATTAAGCATGAGTGGAAGAAAGGTTTTTGTGTTATCATTCATATTCTCTGAAGAATGGCCAAGAAATCATAAATTCTCCCAAGGTATGTAAACTCATGAGCACAACTGTATATATGAGAGAGAGAGAGAGATAGATAGTATGTGTATATATGTAATAAAAAATATATTAAATCCAGACCACATGAAGTGTCTGGAACTTAATATTTTAGTTTCAATATTTATTAGTTACACTAATTAATTAACATGAATAATCAAAGCAGCAGAATACAAATCAAATCTCTTTTTCCTAATTTAATTATTCGATTTAATCAATTAATCATTGCAGCCCCACTTGATTTCTGACCGTATAAAAAAAAGGTGCACGTCAGGGCAAAATAGACCGCGGGATTAATCTGCATTTATACAAGATTAATGCAATAATTTGTTGTGATTAATTAATTGTATGCGTTAACACACTCATTTTGACGCCCCATTATAAATATAAAACAAACACATCAACAGTGAAGTGAAGTGAAGTGAATTACATTTATATAGCGCTTTTTCTCAAGTGACTCAAAGCGCTTTACATAGTGAAACCCAATATCTAAGTTACATTCAAACCAGTGTGGGTGGCACTGGGAGCAGGTGGGTAAAGTGTCTTGCCCAAGGACACAACGGCAGTGACTAGGATGGCGGAAGCGGGGATCGAACCTGCAACCCTCAAGTTGCTGGCACGGCCGCTCTACCAACCGAGCTATACCGCCCCAACAGTGGCACATCGACAGTGCCACGTTTTATAAAGAAATTAAAAACAAGCAAACAGGTCAATAGGTTGAATAGACTTTAGGAGCTCTCCACAATAAGAGCACGATCACCTCTAATTTCTAGCCTGCCTTTAGGCCCACTCAGAAGGAGCTGATTGGTTGGAGAGCGGGTGGGTTTATACAGATGTAGCAATTTGAAAGCAAATACTTTATAATAAAAGTTTTAACTTTTGCGAGCTGCCTCATATATAAACTACATTTTCCAACTATACCCTGATCTGGCTGTGGAGTTTTAAACGGGGCTCTATATAATTATTTTCCAGTGTTCAAACACACAAAAACAAGCTTGGTAATTATAAAATAGCTTAACTATAAGGGCCATTGGAATGAAAATGAAAAGTCTCTCAGATCGGTGACAGTATATTTGACATATTCCTCAAGGATGCCAATATGTAGGGTTTGTACGAACCTTGTGTTGCACCAAAGACCATTATGTCTGTGTTAAAATTGAGGATGTTGTTAGCCATCCAAGCTTTAATGTTATCCAGACTATTGAATAAAAGTGTATGAGAATATCCGTCTTGTTGTTTTTTTAGAGTCCGGTAGATCTGGCAGTTATCTGCATAGCAGTGGAATAAAAGGCCATGCATGCTTCCTTAGTATCAACCAAAAAGGAAACATGTAGAGGGGGGGAAGCAGGAGACCGACAAGTGAGTCATGTGAGCCCCCACACATTTGAGGAAGACACAGCATCGCCACAGCGGTTTGCAAAATGTTCTTCCTTCTAAGTCACAGGGGTCAAACCCAAGACCCGGGGGCCAAATGTGGCCCGCCACTTCATTTTATTTGGCCCTCGAAATCCTGGAAATAATTTGTATCAATAAAGTACTGTAACTTTTCTTAATAAATGAATCCTTTCTTTCTATTTCTATTAAAAAAAATTACTCCATGTAACCGCAAATTATGTTAACTTAAACATTGTCTAATTATGCAAAAATATATTATCAAACATTCAAACAATTTTTTAAATAGAAATAAATACTAATAATAATGATTTCAAAGCAAGTTATCCATCAAATTGTGCAATGTAAAAGTAGCAATACATTTCATGGTAACATTGTGAAATTTACTGTGGTTTTTACAGCATTTTTCTCTAAATTAAAAAAAACATACTTTTTCTACTGTAATAAACTGTGGTGCCATTTTGTCATTTACAGTAATACACTGAAAAACCTACAGTTGTTGATTTGCGGTAAAAAAAAAAAAAAACAATAACAAACCGGCAGCTTAGGTGCCAAAATTTGACTGTAAAAATATTTATTACGTTTTTTACAGTAAAAAAAATAATAATTCTGCCAACTGAGCCGCCTTTTTTTTTTTTTTTTTACCATAAAAAAGCAGTACTGTTTTTCCATTTACAGTAATATGCACTAAATTTTAAGGTAACATTTTTGCAACTTACCATATTTTTTTAACATTTTAGTTTAAAAAAAATCTACTTATAAAATGCATAAAAAATTGTGTAATAATAGTGTTCACTGTTAAAATCGGCCCTCTGGGGCCAAACATAACTGCGATGTGGCCCTCAGTGAAAACGACTTTGACACCTCTGTTCTAAGTAGAGCGGGTCCAGATCTGGTATTGTGTCCCTGATGGGGATGAAACGATAAACAGTATTAAGGGTTAGTATCAGCATTTTTTATTAAAATTATTGCAAAACCGTGATTGATAACCACACTTTGATAAACTCACAGACAGGTGACGCTGCTAATTTACTGGAGAAGCTCGCAAGCTAACTTAAATGCTAACATGAATACAAGAGACATTACGCCTCTCCCCATTACAAACGACACGCACCAGCTAAACTTGTATCAACACATTGTTGTCTGAGCAACTAAACTATTCAATTGTGCACATTTAACCCGCAAGCTGTGGTCAATCTATACAGAGGAATATATAATGACTACAACTCACGTGACATCACAAAAACCAGAAGTGAAGCACCAACAACTGTTTTTTCACTAAAACCTTTACAAACTAAAATGAAAGATGATGAACATATTTAAACATTTAAATAAAAATAATACGACACATAAGAAGCAAGAACAATATTTAATGTTTATTTGGCTAAGAAAGGAGATTGTGTGTTCGTTTATTTATTTTTATTTTTATTTTTTCAAACAAAATTTGGTTATAAGAATTCAACGTGTGTATAAGTACTTTTTGAGAACATTCAGCAAAATCGTTATAATAATGATAACCGTGATCATTTTGGTCACAATAACATGATATGAAATGTTCATGCCCAGCCAAAGCTAAAGGAAAAATGAAAGCGTGTTGGTCCATTGTGTCATAAGCAGCATTAAAATGTAAAAGAATACAACACAGTCACCATGAGTCTGTAACTAAAAATATATCATAAAACATCTTTAATAGTGCAGATTTTGTGCTGTCTTGGGTCTTAAAAACGGACTTTTTTGCATGCTACCAAAAAGACGGTCCCTTTTAGGCAGTTGGATCAGAATGTTTACCATCTAATCTAGGGGTGTAAAAAGTGCGACTTGGTGGCCATTTTCTGCCCACAGCTAATTCTTTTTTTCAATTCCTTTGTGTATTTTTAAAATAATGATTGGTAGAACTGTTGTTTTTAAGCTCACTTGGTGCACAGCGTCCTCTTGATTATTGCAGGGTTACGGTGCAGGTAATTTTCCTCGAAGTAGGAATGCCATTTATTCTATAATTTTTATGACCATTTATATGCATTTCAACTCTTTATAAGCCCTCCATACAACTTTCACACATACTTATAAAAAATGTATATGCTCTCAAAAGATTCCATGCACTCTAAAACCCACATCATTTAAATGGGAACTCAAGTCTCAATGTACAGTACTGTACTTAAAATCGGCGATGCACTGATTGTTTGTCCCTCGGGTGAAGGCAGAACGCCATTTGAGCTGGTTAAAGGTTCATCAAGACCATCCGTAAATATTAAAGGTATTTTACCTGAATAAGAAAAAGCGTTGGTTTTTTTCAGTTTTGTTGAGTTTTTTTCCTGGTTCCAAAGAGCACCTCGCTTTTTTGATGATTTTTGATGCCCTTTACACTTTTTGGTAGACCTAGCAGCAGCACTCGAACCCCTTCCTTTATTGTTAAAATAAATCAGAATAGTTTTATTGCCATTGTTAATGTTTTATTGACATTATTAATGAGGTATGTTATGAGATATTTCACTGATTTCCTTTGTCAGCTATAACACAAAGCATAAGATATGGTTGTTTTGTTCAGATTGCATATTTTGACCTACACTGCACCTGGAGTAGTATTTACAGATATCCATGTTTTCCACATGTTATGTCACAGTCCTATTCCACAATGGCTCACATTTAATTTTCCCCTGACAATTTTTGTGTCTGATTTGTACAATCAATAAAAAATAGGGGTTTCCTGTTGTCCTTTGAGGGCCTAAAAGGAGAAAAACATTTTTTTGTTAATTTTGCAATAATATTGCAACATATCAACACTTTGTAAAAGCACTTTACTGTAAATTGGATTGATTTTAGCATCTTTAAGTAACAAAGTGTATCATGGTGCCCCCACCCAAATCCTCACTTTGTCTGTATTGGACCTTCACTAGAACAGTTTTGTATTTATATTCAACAAATATAAGTCAATAATTGCCACTGCTTTGTGTATTTATTAGACTCGTCCAGTTTTTGTATCGGACCGTTCCTTCATGTTGTTATTGCATTGTGTGTTGTGGCTCGTTAATGTGTGTCCATTGTGTAGCTGCAAGGCGTCACATGACCAGGATCAGGGGGGAAACTGAAAGTGTGAAAGCGAGCGCTTGGTTGGCCTCGTGCTTCTTGACAGCCTGGATGTTGATTTTTGTTCTTGAAAATTTGATTTTGGTGAATGCAGATGATCTAAGGTCTGCCTTTGGACTCGCTCAACCTCCAAGTTTTGCAGCTGTTTGGATTCTCTCCTTCTTGTTTGACTGAGTCCTCCCCTCCTGACCCCAACGACCATGCACAGCTGCCCTTGAATTTAACCCCCCTCATCATTACATGTATCTATTTATTTAACAACCCCACCACGTACAAGAGATGGTCAGCAGGTCATGTGTGCTTCACAGTTTTTGCCCGGCAACTCCAGAACTGAACTTCCTGTCGCACTTGTTGCTCAGGTTTGCTCTTTGCGCGTGCGGCGGCAGGGCGGGTGCATGCAGAGACCGAGGCTGGGTGAAAATACAGGTCACGCCAGATCCAGATCTCTCTGGTAATCTGTGCCCGAGCGCTGAACCCTGGATCCCATTAAAAGGATTTACATTCAGTAGTGTAGATGTACCAAAGGCAGCTTTGCTTTCTTCTCCTCTCGTTTTCCCATCCAATGAAATCCTCTGCCATGGATAGTAGCGCCGCACAGGCCAATGCCCCCCCCCCCCCCCAACCCCCCTCCGCACGGTGACAAAGGGAGGGACTTGGACACATAGTAAAAGCCTTTTAAGGAACGTGGGCGTGTTGATAATGAGCGGAAAGTATGACAGAAGGCCATCATGCCGCCCCGATCCCATTATATGTGTCATGGCTGCCAGCTGTCTCCATGAGCTCACACGTGGAGGCCGCTGGTTGAATCTGCCTCCGCTTGGCACTGATACTGTAACGCTGGACTGACCCGGTCACCTGCACGCAGCAGTACCTGGCTTTGTCATGTGACGTGATGCTCAGGCATGCCTCAGAGAATGTTCTTAAACATCCATTTTTCATGGGGGTTTGATGTGTCGCACTCTCCAATCCACACACAACACGCTATATGTTGGCTGCGCGCTGCGACGCATGCATTAAACATGGCCGACAAGGACAGACGCAGTTCACTAAGCTTTCATTGGATGGCGTGACAGCTCCTGTACATCCTGCATCACTTTAGGGTTCCTGCCATGTTTCTGATTAGGAGTGGTGGAGTTGGGCAGAGTTCAGGTGCACACATCTTTCCTGCATGTCATGTGACCCGTTTGTTTGTCTGCTTGCCGCTGCAGGTCAAGGTGTGGTTCCAAAACCGTCGGACCAAGCAGAAGAAGGACACCACCAAGGATTCGGACAAACGCTGCTCCTCTTCATCCGAGTCTTTGGCCACCTGCAACATCCTGCGTTTGCTGGAGCAGGGCCGCCTCCTGTCGGGCCCGGCTCCGCCCCCTAACCCGCTCCTAGGGCCCCAGCCACACCCGGCCAATGGCGTTCTGCTGAGCAGTCCCATCGGTGGCTCCTCAGCTTCCCCCGGCCTAAGCGGAAGCAGTCCCTCCAGCTCCCTCGCGGGGGCCGCCTATGGGTTGTCGCTGCCCCCGCTGGGCGGCACCCCGGTTTCCCCACGGCTAGCCGTCCCACCACCGCATTCCCTCTGCTTCTCCATGCCTCTGCTGGGCGGAGCACATCACGAACTGACCTCCGCCTACAGCTGCGGGTCTTCGGCCTTTGAGCCGTACCTTAGGCTGGACAGGAAGGAGACAGATCTGGGCGGCAAGAAAACAGTTTCCTAAAATGACTTCCGGGTTACGGCAAGTACACTACACCATGGTGGCGGCCGAGCGCTGACATGTGACTGTCAGATGATGAAAAAAAACAAACACAAAAAAACAAACTTGATGGCACGTTGACACACTTGCGATGGTGTTTTAATGTGTGTGAGTGTGTGTGTGTGTCAGGATAAAAAGAACCAGAATGCAATCCAGGACAGAATCAAATGTTTTGATGCTGTCCCAATATGGATGAAAAAAAGTAAGCGTAGCATTTAAGTGTGTTATTTAAAATGTTTGTGGTCCAGCAGTAGATTGTGTAATTTCTTGCTTTGCTCGTGTCTTGTGTTTGAACTAACTTATTGTGGTAGAACCTGGACCATCTAGCTCTCATAGTCTCAATGTAGTCCTGGTCCACTTGGTAGCGTGCCAGCTCCTCCTTCGTGGCGACTTTGCTTTAACGAGCCACACACGGCAGGAGAACACGTTTAATGTCTGCTAGGGGTGTAACGGAATACACGCCATTGTCATGGTTAGCTACAGGTTAAAGGCCAAGGGAACAAAATGAAAAAAAAAAAGTCAAACCGCAAATTTAATACAGCTTCTCATAATATTACCACCTTATTCTTGTCCAAATTGAGTTTGTATTAATTACAACTCTTATCTTGTAAAATTACAATAATTTGTTGGAAAATTCACAATTTTTTGGATAGTGTTCTAACTTTTTTCCCCTCATTGCATTATTTTCTCATAATAGGATTGCATTTTCTCTCAACGAAGTACAGCTTAGTACAACTTTTTCCTCATTTTATTAAGGCTTTAAATATTTTATTCTTTCTTGTAATTTGTTTACAATTTTTGTATATTCTAACATTAATCTTGTACCATTGCAATCTTTTTTTTTTGTAAAACAATTACTTTGTTTTCCTAATAATCTGACTTTAATCTTTTAAACTTGTAAAAATATATCCAATAGTTTACAAAGCTTATTTTTAAGAAATTGCAAGACCCGAAACACCCTATGACCCCGGGTTTATCACTGATGACGTGTCCTAGCATCACCGTGAGGTGTATTCAAGTTCTACAGTAAGAGCTTGAACAATGTGAATGGTTATTTTATTTTTAGTGGATGAAAGTTTCCTATGGGCTGAATAGCAGAATTAGTAGTTCCATCTTGTAGCCTTGTCCCTAGTGAACAATGGTGGCTCACTCCTTTCATCTTATCCACTTGTATTTGTCCTTTTGCTTATATCACCGGGAATGCTAAGTGTTCCGAAATAGAAGACTTAAACCGAGGAAGAAGGTTTTCAACCTTTGGCTTCTCCTTGGCACTATAACTAGCCATGACTATAGCTAACCAAAGGCTGGACAGCACTGTTTTTGTTTACCGAGTCGACACGTGGGCAGTAATAGGCAGTTATACTTCCCGTCCCTCATTTAAACTGAATCCCAGTTCTCTCCATTAACTTCTCGTTTGTCTAGCCCCCAGCCCTCACGTCTCAAAACAAAAGACCAAGACATAGTGGTGCCCAAAATTGTGAATTCTGAAAGTAGATTTGCTGTATAATTGTTTGAGATGTGTCAACTTGAAGTGAAGTCGGTTTTCTGCTAGTCTGACAACTTAGTTTTCAAGCTACAGCTAGGTCATATGTCGAGCGATTTTTAAATGAAAATAACAATCCAAACATGGTTAATGTGAATTAATAAAGTAGATTAGCCGTCTAATCTTTCATGAAATGTACTAATTGTAGTAAAGTCAGTTTCTGCTCGTCTGACATTGCTACAGCCGTGCTAGCTAGTTTATATGATGAGCGATTTTAAAATGAAAAACAACATTCAAAACATGGCTAATGTGAATTCTGAAAGTAAATTAGTTGTCTAATCGTTTATGAAATGTAGCAAATTATATTAAAGTCTGTTTACTGCTAGTCTGGCAACTTAGTTTACGAGCTACAGCCGCGTTAGCTATCATGTATGATGAGTGATTTTAAAACAAAAAACATTCAAAACATGGCAATATTTTTGTGGAGTAGCGAAGGATTGAATACCTGATAAAATATGACTGTCATTACTATTAATATCAATAACGCTTATAATTACTTATAATTATTCATGGCTCATGACAGAAAGTGTGATCGGGACCACGCATTTCATTTCGAGGATTAACTCTCTTTGACACTTAGCCCTTCCGTTAAATTTAAAGAAGAATTGGGACACCACTTTCATGATGTAAACCCGCAAAACCAAGTGCAAAGGGGTAAGACAAAGGGTATGGGAGAGAATTGGGATTCAGCATTAATAAATACTCTGTGTAAAATTGGTATGCCTCTGTACCGACGTGAATGTTCCATCCGTGAAAATCGGATTACAGACACATGTACCCTTATACCCCTGGATTACAGACACATACCTTATACCCCTAGATTACAGAACCATGTACCCTTATACCCCTAGATTACAGACCCATGTACCCTTATACCCCTAGATTACAGAACCATGTACCTTTATACCCCTAGATTACAGACACATGTACCCTTATACCCCTAGATTACAGACACATGTACCCTTATACCCCTAGATTACAGACACATGTACCCTTATACCCCTAGATTACAGACACATGTACCCTTATACCCCTAGATTACAGACACATGTACCTTTATACCCCTAGATTACAGACACATGTACTTTTACAGTATACCCCTAGATTACAGACACATGTACTTTACCTCGATTACAGATACATGTACCGTTACACCTATTTTACAGATACATGTACCTACAGTACAGATACTTGTACCTCGATTAGAGATACCTGTGTATGTACCTTGATTACAGATACATGTACCGTTCCACCCCTAGCGTTTACTGTGGTTTGCATTCATAGTGCCACACGTTCCATTCAGCACTTGCAAAGGAACGTACGTGAAAATCTTCCCTCCAAATCAATGTGTGGTTCAAAGCACTTTATGTTTGTTTGTCCTCCACTGAACCTGTTTTGAGTGACAGCTTTGTTACCAAGATCTCTACGAATGCAGTTTCTTTTCACAAGCCTTACGCCAAGACGTGGCGTGCAATGGCGAGCCTTCCTTCGAGAATGAAAAACGTCAGTTTGGCCTCATTTTGAGCCACACGTCACATGACTTTTTCCACCGTTTAACGGCTGCATATTTTTCTTCTTTTCCACTGTGAGCTCTAAAGATTTTTTTTCCGAAGATGCGCAGGCTATTTTTTTTTTTATAAAGGTCCTGACACTGTTCATAAAGACGTGGCTTTTCTGAAAGATGTTGAAAACAGCTGCAGGCCAGAAAAAAAACACAACAAAATGGTTCTAGTTCTGTTGGATTGTCACGTTTGGATGTGTTTGGCCCGCCGCTATTGCAACTATTGAGCTGAGAGGTCCACAGAATCTGGACTTCTTTGTCCAGTGGCGCCCCTGCTGTGTCGTCACCAAAACATTCGAGGACACTTCAGCATGGTACATAAGATGGAATGTTCTTAGACTCACTTTGCTTTGATGGGGCCGTGCTGGAGCAAAATTTCCTCCTCCGTCGGCTTCGTCTCGCAGTGTTTCTCTTCAAATGCGCTTTGTGGAAAAGTAAAAACACACACGAGATTCGTTCTTCTCCGAGCAGTACACATCACACTACAGCTGTGTCTCAAATGGAATACTTCAGTCAATACTTACGATTGAGTCTGTTTAGCTAATTGGAGAGCGAGCTTCCTCAACTAGTGGGTCCATGACGATGACTTCTGTTTTGTTTGATCAGACGTTTTACTGTCGTCTTACAGGCACCTTTTGGAAACAGTTAATAAACATTTGCAAAATCATTCCTACCGGTATACATCTGCGGCTTTGTTTATGTAAAAATATTTTTTTCTTCTAAAATTTGGTGGGTTTGGCTTAAATATCAGTGCGCTCTATCGCTTAGAAAATACAGTATATTTTGACAATGTAATGCTGTCCCAAATTCCTTGTCATCGCTACAGTTATCGCCATATTTATTATTCTCTCTTTTCAATGGTAAATTGCAACCACTCAAGTTAGTCCCTCCTCTTCCGCTACAAGATGGCGGCTATCGAGGGTGTTAAGCACTGTGCACTCACCAGTTTGAGTGTTTTGAGTGCAACATCCTAGTGCTAAAAGTGAACACACTTCCGCACTCAAGTGTCAGTACGGTAGTGCGCCAATTGAGACACATATTAACTCTTTGTATTTAATTTAAAGATAAATATTCTATACAAAATGGTATTTTGTGTGTGATTGCAGCAGGAAAAAAACAAAACTTTTGTAAATATGCTTTACAGTTCTTTGTCTCATTAACATTTTGCACTTATTTAAAGAGGCTTACATCTGTTTTCTGGGCACAATCAGCCAAGATCTTGTACAATAATGTATTTTTATTCATATAAATATATGTCTATGTCACTTGCCTCCTGTCTTCTGTTTCATACATCTTTCTCCTGCATCTAACACTATTTAGGCAAATGTGGTAGAAACAAAACTGACTTTTACATTTAAATCAGATAACTTTCCTGATTTAATGTGTAAATTATCAGGCCTTTTCTGAAGCAACCTGGGAGTTTAACAATGGCGAAAATTAAAAAATGTAATTTAAAAAAAAAAAAAAAAAAAAAAAAAAAAAAACTGGTGAAAATTAGATTAAGAGGCCAAAGAGCCACCAAATAGCCGTGCTACATTTTAAGTGAATGAACTCTTATCTGACAATATTTTTCTAAATGTTAAAGTTTATCCATGGGATTAAAAAACAGGTGAAAACTGGTGTTCTCTCACACACACACACACACACACACACACACACACACACACACACACACACACACACACACACACACACACACACACACACACACACACACACACACACACACACACACACACACACACACACACACACACACACACACACACACACACACACACACACACACACACACACACACACACACCCTAGACCCAGACGTCAGCATGAGGCACTTTTCCACACCACAACAATTGAGCGGCAGGGTGCCAATTACAGGGATTGGCACTTCTATTTGAGCGAGGACGGGTCTGCAGAAAGGGGACCAGATGGGTGGCCAGTTTTGCAGCTTTGGCCCATCGGGAGAGTGACAAACTGCGGCGGTAAAGACTTTGCAAGTTTGTGTTCATGGGCTCCAAGTGATACGCCGCGGTCGTTCTTGTTTGCCACACTTGATGTACTTTGGGGGCGTGGCTGTTTCATTTTGTTGTGAGTCGGCGGCGCAGCTTTTAGCTCCGCTTTGCATCTGTTTGTCTTCCAGCGGCACGTTCCGATGAGTTCAAGGCTTCGCCAACCCTGAGGAATGCATCCCACCACCCCCTGCCCTCCATCCCGTAACCCCTGCATCCTCTCAGAGAAGCTCAGCCGCCCACCGGGGAGCCCCTCCACTAATTAGGGTCACTAATTGGGGGTCAGTCGGGCCAGAGACCCCTCCACACCTGCATGGTCATGTGACATTCAAAGAGGTGCGCGGGGTCAGGGGTCGCGTAGTTGGAGGCCACAGAGAGGGAGGGGTTGGATTAGTTGGACTGCGGAGGCGGAGAAAATACAAGAAAATAAAAATTGAGGCGTCTTTGCTCTATTTTGAATATTATTTTAATGTTCATATAATCTTATACAATGTTATTCTACATCAGACCTGGGCATTCTGCGGCCCGCGGGCCGCATCCGGCCCTTTGTGCGTCCCTGTCCGGCCCGCATGAGGCCAATTATAAATTACAAAATAAATTTTAAAAAGTATCTATGTCGAGTGTGCAATACAACGGTGCTGCTTTTGTTTTGAAAATCGTTATTTGTATTACTTCCGTGTGGACGTATGCGTGATTGTGAGTGAATGTGAACAACTGCAATTACAAAATAAAGTTGAAAAAACATCTATGTCCTGCGCGCAATACAACTGTGCTGCTTTTATTTTGAAAAGTATTATTTATGGGCGTGTGTCCGTGTGTAACCTGCGAGTGAAGGTGCACATGCAGCGACAAGTGATGCACGGTTTACACCCGAGACGCTAAAAAGAGAAAAGTTGATGAGGAATGGCGTGTTTTCAACAACACATGAACTGCAAAGCAACGTCCCCTCACCTAAGGTGCGTGCCTGCGCAATTGCGCACTGCTCAAGCGTCTGCTGCGCGCAGCAAGTATATGCCGCGCACCAAATCAAATCCCATCTGAATTCTAAACAAAATAAACATATTTATTCTATGGAATTTTGCAACGCAACTTTGAGTGACAGTGACAACAAGCGGCCCTAATGGTGTTGGTCAACACCGTTCAATTGAACATCGTTCAATTATTGTAACGTCTATCGAGATGCTTCGAGGACAGGAATTATATCGATCACTTTATTGAACAAAACTGTTTATATTCGGACATAACCACACCAAAAACATGAGTAAAACAATTCTATCTCGAAAAACTAGTCATTCTCTGCCGTACAAATTAGGCCAAAACCAACTTGTCATCTGTCACCAACACGCATAGCACTAAACCACTGGTGCGTTTAAGGCCACACAAAAAGTCGGACAACTCAAACACCACACAAAGTTACACTATGACTCCTCAAGTCATACGTGTGCTTATTTTACTGTCATTTATTATTAATGTTAATTTATATATATTAGTCATGGAATGCTGTTACACACACTATGTTGAAGTATTACTATTATTATTATTATTAGTATTATTTATCTTACGGTATACATCAAAAATAATATTGAGCAAAATTTAATTGAAATATTGTCGATGTGGCCCTCCAGCAGTGCTCGGGTAGCTCATGCGGCCCCCGGTAAAAATTAATTGCCCACCCCTGTTCTACATGGACCATTTTTTATAATTAATATCAAAATATTTATGAATATTAGTTAATAATTTTTGATTCTTCCACATTTCTCAACTGATTCAACCTATTCCAAAGTGAAAACAATTAGCTCTTAAATTTTTCCAAAATTCCACATATTCTCAACACAAATTCTCTCAGCATTCACAACTACTATTGTCAACCCATTCCAGGACCAAATCATTCGGGCTCGGCGTTCTCCACATGCCCATAATTTTTTATTACCACGTAATTTCACCTTTTCCGTCCATACTTTTCGTTCATCTTCAGCTCTCCTGCATTCCCATGTAATTTCTACTGAAATGGTCCAGTTGTTTAATTTGATGTGTGAAGACCTGACTGAGCTGAGCACAAACCTGCAAAAGTCTGCAGGCGTGAAAGAAGACATGCGGGGGGAGGGGGGGTTGTGGTTCTGTCAGCCGGGTCAAAGGTTAATTGCCAGGTGACCTCGGCAGGCGGAACAAGTCCGCGAAGGCCTCGAGCCGGCCCGCCCATCTTGGTGAAGCCTGCTTGTTTTGACAGCGTTCACACAAGGTGCATTCCTGCGACCCACAGCGTCCCATTTTTCAATTTGATGTTGAAAGACGGACATAAAATCTATTTAGCACATTTCCATTCAAATGAAACAAATATTTACTACCGCTTTCACCACCTAATTGAACATTTCTCACTGCAACCTTTGTGCGCGTTCAACCTTGCATTTTCAGCTGATGAAAATGTTTGAAAGGCGCACTTTGAGACCGGAATCAAGGACCGGCGAAGGTTGACACAAACAGACATGAAGAGAGAAAATAGGAGCTGACCCACGCTGCTTGCGTTTCGTGGCGCTTCCAATTTGTCCACCTTTTACAGACTGAAAATGATTCCAAGCACAATATTCCACATTGTGTTTTGTCCTTCTGTGCAAAACAACCAGTGGTCTCCTTTTTAAGCAACACTCTTCCATCCAAATCTTCCCTTTAGTGCCTAAAGCTGCCTATTTGCCCCATTCAAAGCTGCTTGTGTCTCCAGTTCCTCACACACATTTGCATGGTTACTCACATTATGTGCTTGCTCTGATATACTATTATTATTGTTATTATTATTATTGAATTGTTATGCTAATGATTATGTACAAGCCATTGAAGTGCACATTGATTTGTTAGTCACCTGTTGCATTTAGCTTTCACTAATATTGGGTTTCTTTCTGCCAGAAGACTCCAAAGTGGGCTGACTTCTCTCCAGAGATAATTAATATATTTTTTTTTTATCTTGTTATGCTTATATATAAAGTGTATACATTTATACACAACACCTGAAAAAATTATAGACTCACCAGACTTGGAGGATGTTCATTCATTTGTGATACGTCCGGCTATATGACACAAAACTAAAGTCATTTTAAATGGCAATCTTTTGGTTTTAAGAAAGGCTATAAGGAATCAAAAAGATAATTCATGCTCGTCAGTAACAGTTTCATTTTAAAATGATGGAATCAATCAATACTGATAAAATTAGGATGAATTAAAAACAAAACAAAAAACACTACAACACACCACTAGTACTTTGTTGCACCACCAGGTTTTTATAACAGCTTAGAGCAGGGGTGCCCACACTTTTTCTGCAGGCGAGCTACTTTTCAATTGACCAAGTCGAGGGGATCTACCTCATTCATATACATCATTTTTAGTTATTTATTTATGAAAGAGACATTTTTGTTAACAAGTTAAAAGTGTTTTATGGTAATACAAGCATGTTTAACACATAGATTCCTTTCTTTCACAAAGACAAGAATATAAGTTGGTGTATTACCTGATACTGATGACTTGCATTGATAGGAATCAGACAGTAGTGCTAATAACGTCCACATTTTCAAATGGAGGAGAAAAAAAGTCCTCCTTTCTGTCCAATACCACATGAAAGTGGTTGGTTTTTGACATCTTATTTGTCCAGCTTCCATACTTGTTTTTATACACTTTACAAGAAATACATTGGCGGCAAACGCCGTAGCTTGCTAGCTTGTGCACGCCAGCTTTCTGAGACTCTTATTTTGTTAACGCAGGCAGGATTGGGGACGGCGTGGCAAAGCTGGTAGAGTTGCCGTGCCAGCAATCGGAGGGTTGCTGGTTACTGGGGTTCAATCCCCACCTTCTACCATCCTACTCACGTCCGTTGTGTCCTTGGGCAAGACACTTCACCCTTGCTCCTGATGGGTGCTGGTTAGCGTCTTGCATGGCAGCTCCCGCCATCAGTGTGTGAATGTGTGTGAATGGGTGAATGTGGAAATACTGTCAAAACGCTTTGAGTACCTTGAAGGTAGAAAAGCGCTATACAAGTATAACCCATTTATTTATGAAGCAATGCTTTTATTGTGAATATTGGAACTGTGCAGTCGGTCTTTAGAGTTTTGACGGCATGTACGACGTAAGAGTCTGTTGAAATAAAAAGTGTTTCTCGCCTTCTTGCCGGTAATTTTTTCTTAATAATGAGCTCGCAGCAGCAAGCGTCATCTCAGAAGACCCTCGGGTGCCGTGAATGTCAATCAAGTGACGAAAGTGACGTCTTGGTGAAGATTGGTGATCGCTAATTTTTAGGTATATTTTTTTAACGCCTGGCTGGAGATCGACTGAGACACCCTCCGCGATCGACTGGTAGCTCACGATCGACTGGTAGCTCGCGATCGACGTAATGGGCACCACTGGCTTATAGTCTCTAACTAATGGACTCAGCGAGTAACAAACAGTACTCTTTATCAATCTTGTTCCAACTTTCTCTGATTGTTGTTGTCAAATCAGCTTTGCAGGTTGGAATGACCATCATGGACCATTTTCTTCATTTTCCACCACAGATTTTTAATTGGATTGAGATCCAGACTCTTTGCAGGCCATGACATTTACTTTATGTGTCTTTCTTCAAGGACAGTCTTGAATTTTTGCTCTCTGGCAAGATGCATTATTGTTTAAAAAATGATGCCATTATACCCAATAGCCTTTTATTGGTGGAATAGTAAAAATGTCCAAAATGTCAATGTAAACGTGTGCATTTATTGAAGATGTAATGACAGCCATCTCCCCAGTGTCATTGCCTGGCATGCAGCCCCAATGACAGTGAAAGGTTGCAAGTTTTCTTCAGGCAGTCTTCATAAGTCTGATTGGAACGGCACTACACAAAAGTTCCAGCATCATCACATTGCCCAATGCAGATTTGTGATTCATCACTGAATATGACTTTCATCCTGTCAACCACAGTCCACGATTGCTTTTCCTTAGCTATAGGGAATTGATAATGTGGGCTCTGTACCGAGGATGTCGTTGTGGCTTGTACAGCCCTTTGAGACACTTGTGATTTAGGGCTATATAAATAAACATTGATTGATTGATTGATTGATTGATAAGATTTTTTCAATTCTGATTCCACTTTCGATTTGGTTTAACGATTCGGTTCTTTGTCGGTTGTCCTATCTATTCTTATTTGGGAAAAAAGAAAACCAACGGATGGATTAGCTTAATCTTGTTTAGTTTGGAGGTAACATGAGGCACATAGCATACAAAAAAATAACTTTTTTAAAATAGATATTAAAAATCAACATTCTTCTATATAATTTAACAAAATAAATGATATGAGGAAATGACACAAGAATGTAACATTTTCAAAACTTTAAGAAATCTTTGTCATCTCCCTAAAAACAACTTGAGATATTTCAAGCCTTCTTTTGATATATTGATATATATTGATGATTATGGCTTATAGTTTTCTGAAAACCTTGAATTGAAAATGGCAGAAAACGTGGGGTTTTCAAAAACTGGAAGCTATGTTCATCAAAATTTTGATAAACAAAGGCTTGTCATTTCACTTTGTATGTAATGAGTTTATATCACATATTAGTTTCACATTTGAAGTTTAATTCCTGACATAAATGGACTTTTCCACAAAATTCAATGTTTTTTAGTTCCACCTGTATAATCGGAATGACTGAGTAAAAACCTGGTTGGAGGAAAACATGCAACTTTTCTCTGACAATAATTGAACCTTCACCTACCGAAAATCAGGAGTATCTCTGCGGCAAATGGGTGCAAGACTTTGACCACAAACTTAGTCACTGCTCGGTGACATTCGTCTATCCTGGCTTCTACTCTTCCCTACAATGGTGATAGGAGAGAGGTAGGCGTGAACTGGAGCTAGTACGGCCCACCTAGGAGCCAGCCAGCATCTGTCTCTTGTCATCCATCCATCCATTTCCTACCGCTTGTCCCTTCTGGGGTCACGGGGGGTGCTGGAGCTTATCCCAGCTGCACTCAGGCGGAAGGCGGGGAACACCCTGGACAAGTCGCCAACTCATCGCAGGGCCAACACAGATAGACAGACAACATTCACACTCACATTCTTTTGTCATGCTCATCTAAATGAGAAGGCATTAATTTCAATTTAACAGGAAATAGCAGTTTAGGCAAATGGTGCTAACATTATAGGTGTCAGTAACTGTATTGTATTTACAGCAGATGACGATGACTGCTACTGGGATGACATCGGAGCATGTATAAAATGCGACATTAATTTATAGGTATTGCACTTGTTCAATTGTATGAGCATATTGCTCGAATGTCCTTGAGCTAGCAACCTTGCAATTATTGCAAGTAGCGCTGTTGCAATTTTTTCTTGTAAAATGTAGCCAAACTTTGGAGCATTTCTGCTGCCTGGGCGCCATGTTTCTGGTTTTCATTCCCACCCTTAGGAATCGTTAAGGGAATCGTTTGAAGAATTGGCAAGCGATTCCAAGGAATGGATACACTAGGAACCAGTTTTGAACAAGAACTGGTTTTTGATTCCCATCCCTATCCATAGCTCAATGCGCCTTGTTTTTTGTCTGTTTAGGTGTTAATGGCAGCTTTCATTTTGCTTTTTTGTATATAAATCCCATTTACTTTGGGCGGTTTCCTACAGTTCGGTCACAGACTGTGACTCCAGTTTCCACCCATTTGTTCATCATTTGTTTGTTTATCATTTTCTGTTTTCAAGACAAATTGCTTTAAGTTTTCTGTCTTGACATTTTCATGTTTTCCTTGGTCTACCAGGATGCTTGCCTTTTATAACCTTCCCATGTTGTTTTTATTTGGTCCACATTTTTGACACAGCTGACTGTGAACAATCAACATCTTTTGCAACATTGCGTGATGATTTACCTTCAGGAAGAAGTTTAATAATCCTCTCCTTTATTTCAATTGACATCTCTCATGATGGAGCCATGATTCATGTCAATCCACCTGGTGCAACATCCTTTCAAGGCATGAACACTCCTTTTTAATTGCAGACTAATTAACATACTTAATCAGATGCAGATGCTAGTTTTGGAAATGATACAGGTTGATTGATATTTTTTTCCAGAATTGAGTGATTCTATAATGTTTCCACTCTGCTTGATCTAAATTTTAAACTGTTCCTGACTACAACAATTTATTTTCCTAAGTTTAGTGTTTGTATTTGTGTCATGTCTGTAATCTGTTTTTTTTCTAAAATTAAATAACTGGATTTACATCTCAAGTCTGGTGATTCCCTAATTACACTAGGAGTTGTTTTTTTTTTACATGAAATTCATGTAATCTGATTTGGCGGGGCTTCTTGCAAAATAGGTTGTTTTCAGTCACGTGACTTTTGATCAGACGTAAACAAAGTGGTGATCAATCAACACAATACGGCTACTGTGCAGTAAACAGCGTGCGAACTATCATACGCAAGGGGCCTAGATCTTACCGCTAAAAGTAGATATGAGCAAAAACATCAAGCTATGCAACTGATTTGATACCTATATGTTATCATAAAAAGATCTGTCGAGTGATCTCAAGGATTATCTGTAGGTCGTGTTTCCATACATGTCGAACTATCTGGTAGTCCAGACGTCATTTTACACGGCAAAACAGATCAAAGCTTGGAAAAGCATGAAGACCTATAATTTCTTTGTGTGTGTTTGGGTCCAGGAAGTTGGTATCAAGACTCTCCTAGATAAATCATGCATGTTTTTTGTCGGGTAAGGTTGCATTCTATGATTTAACTTCTTGTAAACTATGATTTATCTTCTTGTAAACAAACTGCAAGTAGCACGCAATAGCGTTGAATCATTTTTTTAATCTTCCTATGAAATTAACCACTGAAGACCTGGCTGGTTGTGAAAGAAAATGGGAGAAGTGATCAGAGCTCACTGTAACTGCATGGTCAGGTAAGTTTTAGGCCATGTTGACTTGTTGCTGTTGTTATTGCACGTGTTGTTACGAGTATGCGTGGCTTTCCCCGTCGTTATCAAAATATAACTATAAATCTAAACGTTAGGCATGTGCTGTAAGCTTCATTGGTGATTGCTGACTATGGTAAAAGCTTAACTTGTTTAGGTCTTGCTCACATTTGCTATCTTTTATTTAGACTTGTCGAGTTTGTGCTTCACGAAACACTCGCAGCATAAGTGTGTTTATAGAACTCCGAAACAACATCAAATACATGATACTTAAATGAGAAATACTTAACATTAAAAGTATGTCAAACAAACATACAACAAAGTGATCACTGCAAACTCAATTCAATTCTGCTCTCTTGTCGTTTCGTAAAATCTTGCCATCTTTTGCCCCTCTTGATTACCTCTCGAGGAGCTCTGAAGAAACGTTTATCGTTTTCGCAATTTGAACAGTACCAACAGCCTAAAACAACGCAAGAATAGGGCATTTTTCTTCGAGAAAGACCAAATGCCGCCCAGAATGCTTTGACAACAAACACTGCCTTAAACACCACTTTGAGCCTTGCATATAGCCGGACGTGACATCAGGTGAATACAACCTATAGACCAATGGCTGCCAAACGTTGCTACTGTTCACACAACGCTCCCATGCACTATGTAGTCAGATGTGTTTGTTGTAGTGTTGTCCCAATACCAATATTTTGGTACCAGTACCAAAATTATTTTGGTACTTTTCTAAATAAAGGGGACCACAAAAATATGCATTATTGGCTTTATTTTAACAAAAAATCTTACAGTACATTAAACATATGTTTCTTATTACAAGTTTGTCCTTATCTGCCACCTAATCCGTTTAGTGCGACAAGTTATGTTCGTGGTCCAGTTATCTACTATATGTTAAGTCCTGTTTTTCCTGCTATGCTATGCTATGCTATGCTAGGCTGAGCTAGTTTAGATTTTTCGGTACGCTTCCAGCTGCACGTCGTTTTTGTATTTTTGCCTTTTTCGTTATGGATTAAAAGATTCTTACCTGCACGGTGCATCTCCTGCCTGTCTCCTCCTGGGGAACACAGTCCTTGCTACGGCGTTCCTCGAACGCAACACTTTGTGTGTCTATCCATCCATCCATTTTCTACCGCTTATTCCCTTCGGGGTCGCGGGGGGCGCTGGAGCCTATCTCAGCTACAATCGGGCGGAAGGCGGGGTACACCCCGGACAAGTCGCCATCTCATCGCAGGGCCAACACAGATGGACAGACAACATTCACACTCACATTCACACACTAGGGCCAATTTAGTGTTGCCAATCAACCTATCCCCAGGTGCATGTCTTTGGAGGTGGGAGGAAGCCGGAGTACCCGGAGGGAACCCACGCAGTCACGGGGTGGACATGCAAACTCCACACAGAACGATCCCGAGGCCGGGATTGAACTCACGACTACTCAGGACCTTCGTATTGTGAGGCAGACGCACTAACCCCTCTGCCACCGTGCTGCCCCTTGTGTGTCTATAGGAGTGCTATATAAAATCTAATCCTTTCTTAAATTATACATTATCTACTGATGAATATTTAATTATATGTATCAGTACTCATTATTGTACTGAGTGAGAAGTTAATTGGCGTCTTAATCCGTTTTAAAAAAAATCTGAAAAGGCATCAGTTTATTTACAGCTTGTATGAGGCACTATTCAAACATGGTATTATCCACCCTGGAGAGTGGATGAAGGTGACATTTCGTTGGAGGGAAGAGGAAAAAAAAGAGCAATCACAATCAAAACACTCGTTTCTGCTCAATGAAGTTTTAAGCAGATAAATCATCTTTTCATCCCCATACTTTAGTTCCAGCCTTGAATTTTTCTGTCTGGCAGCGTCTCCTTGGCAACCTTGTGTGCCTGCTTCGTGACACCTTGGTATATGTTTGAGTTTCAAAAACAGAACTCACCGAGCAGAAGCACAAAACACTGCCAACAGTTTGCTGTTTTCGTGGAAAGGAATATAATCAGGAAAGCACGGTGCAGGTGAGACAAAAGAAAAAGACTGATAAGACTGAGTGGAACATAATATTTAAAAAAGACAAACTTTAATGTTTTGATCTTAATTTGGCATCCTCACTCAGCCCCCATGCAGGGGTCAAGGCAGGGCGCCCTCATTAGTCACCCTCTTTTCCCACTCCCGAAACTACAACGACCACACACCACACCAACGGGATGGTAACCTCTAACCTCGGCGACTTCACACTGCTCTTTGCCACCATTAAGTGGGATTCCTGCAATCCAGTTAGTGCTGATAGAGGCACAAAACACAACATCACTTCCTGGTTACGCCCCCGACTCACACGCACACACACGCACACGCAACACTAGAGAAGGCCGCTAGAGAGGGGCGGGAAAAGAGGGTGCAGAAGGCCTCCCTGCTTTTCAATGGACGTGTGAACAAAAACTCGACCAAACTGTCGGAGTGCAGCCCAGGGTGTTTACCGCACTTGTATCTATAACCAACAAATCAACCATGGCATCCCCCCCACCCCCCTCACACACACATCCACAGCCGGACTCCCTCCACCCCCCATCCCCCCTTTTCCTGTGAGCTGACCGGCTTTATTAGAAGCCTCAAATGAAGGAAGCGTCCATCTGGGTGTGATCACCAATTACGGAGGGAAGCTGTCAGCATGTATTAAGACCTGCTGGGAAGGCGGCCGTGTTGGCGAGGGAGGTGGGGGGCTGTAAGTGTTGAAAAATCCTCTTTTTCCGCAGCTCCTGACACCTCCAGCTAGCCCGGCCCAAAGTGTTTCCCTCCACCAAACAATGGAAGAAAGGTCATTTCCAGCGGCTCGCGAAGCCTTGTTTCATGCGAGCGAGGACGCCGCGCAGAGCCGTCATGTAAGCGATATTAATACGCTAAAAACGCAACACGGCTCACGGCGGCCCCCTTTTGTCGCTGCTCACTGGAACAGGCGGTGATTCCCCATCATTAACTTTTTGCTCCGTCGGAATGCTCAAACACCCCCGTCCCCCCTCGCCCCGCCGAGCATCCCGCTTTTCTTCTGCTTTTCCAGCGCCCTCATTTGCCAAGGCCAGGTGTGCGGACCCACAACAAGGGGGGGGGGGGGGGGTAGATGCGTGGGGGGGTAGTGCAGACTATTCAATGGCTCCTTTCTCAAGGTCTTTATTTGTTTGTTTGTCTCTCTATACAAATTAAAGCAAACTTTGTGGATCTGGTAACCCACGTTTAACCCCTTGGTACAACAACCACAACCACGGGGGTGAGAACTGGCAGGACGTGTGTCCATCATGGAGATGGGCGGGGGTCAAGACAAGTGGTCTTGGGAGTTGTTTGAATGTCGGAGGCGGGAAAAGGGGCAGACACTTAATTCTTCATGGCATCCGTGGCTCTGGTTTTGGAAAAAATATTGATCGCTGCCATTTTGTGGGTTTCCTCTTGAGGATGTTGTGCACTTGTGTGTCATCGTCGGATCGGGTGTGTGTGTGTGTGTGTGTGTGTGTGTGGGGGGGGGGGGGGGGGGTCATGTGCAGAAAACTGTGAATTGTGTGTGATGTGTCACTTTGAATCCGCTCCCACTGAATGTGTGAATGAGTCATTGTGTGCGTGTGTGTGCGTGTGTGTGTGCGTGTGTGTGTGCGTGAGGGACGGGGGTAATTGGAGGGGGAAGGTGGGAGGGAGACCAGCCTGGGCCCTGGCAGGTTGAACGAGTTGCTTCAAACTCTTTACAGGGAGACACAGCAGGCGGAGGGAGACCAGGACTAATTGGCACTAATTGAATTGGATGTGCTGATCAGATGGGAGGCTGTGGAAGTAATCGGAGTTGTCACAGTAGATAACGCGGGACTGTCCCAGAGTGTCCGCCTCATGTGACAACCTGTAACATAGCCTGTGAGAGGGCAGCGGCCCCCTTTGTCCACGCCACAAAGGGCGGCCCGGCAAAGTTGCCAACTACAGCGAGCGGCGAGCGGGAGGAGGGAAACGGAGCGAGGAAGTCAGCGAGGACGATGAAAAGGCCCAAGTCTGTGCCTGTGAAACCATCACGCCGCTAAGATGGAAACTGTTTCTGCTCAACACCTGGTTGCTTCAGCCAGTAAAATATACTACCAGGGCCGGCCCGTGGAATAAACACTCTATACGGTTGTTTAGAGCCACAACCACTTGACGGGGCCCATATGATCATGGCCTAAATATTTATTTTCTTTCATTTAAATCCGTCAGTCATAAAATATGATGTCACAAAAGTTAAGATAAGATCAATTTTGATGTCAAAGTTTAATAGAATTAGGAACGTGTAACACAACCAAATTCTGCTCCTGGTAGCGCAAAACCAACATGGAACACTTTACTGTTCACTCAACACAGACGTCATAAAGTCATCAAAGCTCACCTTCATTCATTCACACACTGCACCAACAATTTGGAACCAGGATGAGGTAGAAGAAAGGTAAAACTGTGATGAAGCTATTTAAGTTTCACTTTTGCATCTCATATAACATAATTGTAGTGCGTTCAAGGATAAACACCCGGTCTTTACAACACGTACGCGCAGAATTTGAATATTTTTTTGCAAATAATAATTAACTTAGAATTTAATGGCTGCAACACGTGCCAAAATAGTTGGGAAAGGGCATGTTCACCACTGTGTTACATGGCGTTTCCTTTTAACAACACTCAGTAAACGTTTGGGAACTAAAGAGACACATTTTTTAAGCTTCTCAGGTGGAATTCTTTCCCATTCTTGCTTGATGTACAGTTTAAGTTGTTTAACAGTCCGGGGGTCTCCGTTGTGGTATTTTAGGCTTCATAATGCGCCACACATTCTCAATGGGAGACAGGTCTGGACTACAGGCAGGCCAGTCTAGTACCCGCACTCTTTTACTATAAAGCCACGTTGATGTAACACGTGGCTTGGCATTGTCTTGCTGAAATAAGCAGGGGCGTCCATGGTAACATTGCTTGGATGGCAACATATGTTGCTCCAAAATCTGTATGTACCTTTCAGCATTAATGGCGCCTTCACAGATGTGTAAGTTACCCATGTCTTGGGCACTAATACACCCCCATATCATCACAGATGCTGGCTTTTCAACTTTGCGCCTATAACAATCCGGATGGTTCTTTTCCCCTTTGGTCCGTAGGACACGACATCCACAGTTTCCAAAAACAATTTGAAATGTGGACTCGTTAGACCACAGAACACTTTTCCACTTTGTATCAATCCATCTTAGATGAGCTCAGGCCCAGCGAAGCCGACGGCGTTTCTGGGTGTTGTTGATAAAAGGTTTTCGCCTTGCATAGGAGAGTTTTAACTTGCAATTACAGATGTAGCGACCAACTATAGTTACTGACAGTGGGTTTCTGAAGTGTTCCTGAGCCCATGTGGTGATATCCTTTACACACTGATGTCGCTTGTTGATGCAGTACAGCCTGAGGGATCGAAGGTCACGGGCTTAGCTGTTCACGTGCAGTGATTTCTCCAGATTATCTGAACCCTTTGATGATATTACGGACCGTAGATGCTGAAATCCCTATATTCCTTGCAATAGCTGGTTGAGAAAGGTTTTTCTTAAACTGTTCAACAATTTGCTCACGCATTTGTTGACAAAGTGGTGACCCTCGCCCCATCCCTGTTTGTGAATGACTGAGCATTTTATGGAATCTACTTTTATACCCAATCATGACAACCACCTGTTCCCAATTTGCCTGTTCACATGTGGGATGTTCCAAATAAGTGTTTGATGAGCATTCCTCAACTTTATAAGTATTTATTGCCACCTTTCCCAACTTTTTTGTCACGTGTTGCTGGCATCAAATTCTAAAGTTAATGATTATTTGCAACAAAAAAAAAAAGTTTATCAGTTGGAACATCAAATATATTGTCTTTGTAGCATATTCAACTGGATATGGGTTGAAAATTATTTGCAAATCATTGTATTCCGTTTATATTTACATCTAACACAATTTTCCAACTTATATGGAAACGGGGTTTGTATATATATATATATATATATATATATATATATATATATATATATATATATATATATATATATATATATATATATATATATATATATATATATATATATATATATATATATATATATATTATATATGTGTATGTATATTGTTGGAAGCATATCCATATTTAAGTGTTACTTCTTTCTAAACTCCTATAGTCATATAAAGAATAGCTAGTATTCTTCCTTCTTTTGAGTCTCATAGTAAGGTGTTGGCCTTCTAGATTGGAATGTGTCAGAGTAGAGATAACTCGGAGTAGTCTAAACAAAGAGAGTGGGGGCGAGGGACAGACGGAAGATCACGGGACTTCCGGGAGTTTGAGCTAGACCGAGCTAGACCGATCTGGACCGGGCTGGGGAACGCTGGTGTGCTGGATTGGTCTCAGTTTGTCCTCTAAGCTTGGAGAATAAACCACAAAATACCAACTGCTGCCTGTTGATTGAATATAAAAATCAGCTTATTGCCATGAAAAGAATCTGGGAGAGACTAGCAATTTGAATTCCCCATTGGAGGAATGCTGGTCAACGCAACAATTTACATACATATATATGTGTGTGTGTGTGTGTGTGTGTGTGTGTGTGTGTGTGTGTGTGTGTGTGTGTGTGTGTGTGTGTGTGTGTGTGTGTGTGTGTGTGTGTGTGTGTGTGTGTGTGTGCGTGTGTATAAACACACACACACACGCACATGCACACACACACACACACACACACACACACAGACACACTCAATTTGACCTATAAAAAAACTATGATTTTAAGAACAAGTTACAGTAATATATGTATGTATGTATATATATATATATATAAAATCTCAATTTTTGTTTCATCTGACCACAGAACTTTCCTCCAGAAGGTTTTATCTTTGTCCATGTGATGTCAGATTAAACAAAAATTGAGCTGTTTGGCCACAATACCCAACAATATGTTTGTAGGAGAAAAGATGAGGCCTTTAATCCCAGGAGCACCATTCCCACCGTCAAGCATGGTGGTGGTAGTATTATGCTCTGGGCCTGTTTTGCTGCCAATGGAACTGGTGCTTTACAGCGAGTAAATGAGACAATGAAAAAGGAGGATTACCTCCAAATTTTTCAGGACAACCTAAAATCATCAGCCCGGAGGTTGGGTTTTGGGCGCAGTTGGGTGTCCCAACAGGACAATGACCCCAAACACACATCAAAAGTGGTAAAGGAATGGCTTAATCAGGCTAGAATTAAGGTTTTAAAATGGCCTTCCCAAAGTCCTGACTTAAATGTGTGGACAAGAAAACAAGTCCATGTCAGAAAACCAACAAATTTAGCTGAACTGCACCAATTTTGTCAGCGGCCCTGACTACTGTACCACAAGACTACATGGCGGGAAAGCAGAGAGGACTCGGGTCTTTCTCCACCTACATAGTCCAATTAAGCAAAACTTTTTATGCGTGCACATATTGACACATGCACAACCATAGCAGCGAGGTAGGGGCCACATGCCGTCAGCGAGCGCGTGCACGAACACGTTGGGTCTGTAGGCACTCAGAGGGCAGCTTCGGCCACGCAGATGTGCAAGAGCGTCCGATTAAGCTTTAGCGAAGCCTGCTGTGAGGGGGCGCGACCTTTACAGAATCAGCCCCACTGCATGTCCGGGCTAACTGATGGTGTGTGTGTGTGTGTGTGTGTGTGTGTGTGTGTGTGTGTGTGTGTGTGTGTGTGTGTGTGTGTGTGTGTGTGTTTTCTGGGGTGGGGGTGGGGGGCTTCTGCAGCTGCAGGTTCAGCAAGAAGAAGAGGAGTAAAGACAATTCAGAAAAAAAGTCGGATATAAGCCAAGAAAGGGCTGGGAAAGGAAGAGAATAATATTTGAGGTTTTTGAGGTTAAACATACAGGGAAAATAAAATAACATCTGCATGACTGTACTAAATGCATTAATAATGAAATTACATTTATTATCCTTCTGTCAGTACACTTTAAAAAAGTATGTACTGTGTACACTGAGTCCACGCGTTGTGCACTCAACAATTTGCATGCACTCAAAAGATGACGTGTAAGAACGGAAGTCCAGAGAGTGTGCGTGCGTGCAGTTGGCGCCCGCGTGTGGGTGCGTGTGTGTGTGTGTGTGCGTGCGTGCGTGGGTGTGAGACCAGACACCCCACGTTTTAAATCTCGTCTGTACCACCAGGCACCGGCTTCCCCCCCCCCCTGACATCAGGACTCCGGGTCCAATGCGCCATGACACAATGCATGAAGAAGAGACACAAAGCTGTGTGTTGTCTCTATTCTTCTTATTCGGATGGTGACTCTCTCCTCCGCCTCCACGCTGAAAGTGACTTCCCGTGTGCAGTGGAGGCAACAGGTGGCGGCTGGCAGCGTTACAGTGGCACCTGCAGAACTGATTGAGCAACAGTAGGGAAAATACGTATTTGATACCCATGCTGTTTAGGTACCTTTATTGTTATAACGAGAGAGAGAGAGAGAGAGAGAGAGAGAGAGAGGCAGGGTGTGAAAAAACAACAATAAATAAGGGTTAAAATTAATTAATAATGTTTTTAACACTGTTTTTATTCCTGCTTTTACTACTGTTTTAATTACATTACGAGGCCGGCGCTCCCTACGAGATCGGTGATTTTCTCCTTTGGCGTGCAGCGTTTTTGCTGGTTTGTAAACAATCTACTGGGATATAATTGTGTCAGGAAGATGCGCAATTATTTCATTGTGGTACATTCGTTATTATGCACCAAAATATTAATTATGACACGCAGGGGCGCCGCTAAGGATTTTGGGCCCCATGAAAAGAATCTTTACAGGGCCCCCTGTATTATAATTTCATCATCATTAGGGGCCTCTCTAGGCCCCCCTCCATCATGGGCCCCTAGAATCCGTCTCCTTTACCCCCTTTTCGGCGCCCCTGATGACACGTTTTCCCCATGAATTCGTTTTAGTGCAAAACACGCATCAAATTCAATTCAAGTTTGATTAAAAAGTATAAAAATTGTATCATAGAAATTAGAAATGTCCGATAATATCGGCCTGCCGATATTATCGGCCGATAAATGCTTTAAAAATGTAATATCGGAAATTATCGGTATCGGTTTTTTAATATCGATATCGTTATTTTATTTTAATTTTTAATTTTTAGATTAAATCAACATAAAAAACACAAGATACATTTACAATTAGTGCACCAACCCAAAAAAACTCCCTCACACTCATTCACACTCATTCGCACAAAAGGGTTGTTTCTTTCTGTTATAAATATTCTGGTTCCTACATTATGTATCAATATATAACAATACAGTCTGCAAGGGATACAGTCCGTAAGCACACATGATTGTGCGTGCTGCTGGTCCACTAATAGTAACCTTTAACAGTTCATTTGACTCATTTTCATGAATTACTAGTTTCTATGTGACTGTTTTTATATTGTTTTACTTTCTTTTTTATTCAAGAAATTGTTTTTATTTATTTATCTTATTTTATTTTATTAATTTAAAAAAAAAGGACCTTATCTTCACCATACCTGGTTGTCCAAATTAGGCATAATAATGTGTTAATTCCACGACGGTATATATCGGTATCGGTTGATATCGGTATCGGTAATTAAGAGTTGGACAATATCAGAATATCGGATATCGGCAAAAAAGCCATTATCGGACATCCCTAATAGAAATACATTTTTTGTACATTTCATTACACGTTTAGCCGAACTGTTTCACTGTTTCACTTTTATAGCATTTAAATTACATTAAAAAATATATAATAAAACTGGTTCTTTTTTAGTTGTTTTATTTATGTATTTGCCCTTATTGTGGCTTAAAAATGCATTGTAATTTCGCTCTGCAGTACATCTCTGTTGAGAACATTTTAAATGACAATAATAACTCTGAAACGGAATACCGGTAATTGCGCCATGAGTAATGGCCAATTTTTCACCAGGTTTTGGTCCATTCCAGTCTACAGTCTTGTGCCTGAGGTTATTTGTCAGCTCTTGATTGTTCTTGGTGCATGGGGGAGAGCTATGGATGAAAGAGACTGTTTCATTGACAGATGTATTTTATTCACATACCGGTAGTTGAGATGGGGAGGACTTCTTTATAAGAACAGGCCATGTGTTGTGTTTTATAACTGGTTTTGTGGGAAACAGAATGCTTGCTGTTTGGTATAGATATCAATTACTTACTGCCCTAAATCAAATACAAATTAATTGTAGCTTTTTTCACGCATTTTTTTGACATCCTGATTCTTTTTATCACAATAAAACTATCATAATGATTACGGACTGTTCTTTGTAGGCGGAAACTTAGGTATTGCACAGATGTTTGCAGATATTATTGTTGAATGTACTAAGTTATGAATTGAGAGACAAAGAGCATATAAACATGAAACACATGAGTACAGTGTTCCCTCGATTATCGTGGGAGTTACGTTCCAGACCCCCTCAATGTAGGTAAATGTTTGCAAACTATGGGGACATTACCTATTTTTTATGAATATTGTATTCATTGTAAGTCTTCATACACCCTCCACACAGTTATTAACCCTTCACGCACACATACTTTCTACACTCTAATCTTACTGTACCATATAAAATAAAATGATAACGCTAAAGAATTAGCTGGATGATGATGTGTCCTCTTCCGAGTGAGGAACACAATTATAGAGAGTTGGGTGCACCTGATTTCGCCATCAGCTAATTTCCACCTGGAGCCTATAAAAACACTTCTTTCAGGGCACCTGACGTACACTAATGCTCAATATGTACATTAAAGACATCATAAGTAATACAACCACTGGCATGAAGTATAAAATTACTTACGCAAAGATTCTCAGTTCACATGAACTGGTGTGGTGCAGCCGTGACAGCAACTTGAGGGTTCCAGGTTCGATTCCAGCTTCCGCCATCCCAGTCACGGCCGTTGTGTTGTCGGGCAAGACACCTAACCCTTGCTTCTGATGGGTTGTGGTTAGTGCCTTGCATGGCAGCTTCCGCCATCATTGTGTGAATGTGTGAATGTGTGAATGTGATGTACAGCATATTGTAAGGCGCTTTGGGTATCATTCCAGGTATAGAAAACCACTACATAAATACAGGCCATTACCATTTTAAAAGACACCATACATGAGCTATGACCCACTTATGAACCTTAGCTACTTGTTGCTTAAAAGGCACCAAATAATAAAGTGCATATGCTGTGATAATGAATTCATAAAGTGGCCAAAAGGCCTATAATTTATCAAGCACATACGCTGCAGGGCATACAACACACCTACATTATAAATCTATAGGGCCTACATGAGACATCCACACCACACAGCACAGCTCCAATGTACACTTTATAAAGATCCAGTGCAAAAAGCCTGTTATTTATAAAATGCTTAAATTAAGTGCATAAGTTTTAAACAGCACTAAAAAATGGTTCACAGCATAGTTTATTATAAAGTATTTGAATCTATTCAATTGTAATCAATTGTTAAAGTTTATGTATTTAGAATCAGCATAAATCTGTTTATTCTGAAAATACTTTGATTCAATGCAATTAAAAACCATGAGGTTTCTTTTCTTAAAAGGTGGATTTATTATTCATTGCTCCATAAATTTCATGCATTGAGAGTAAATTGGCTTCATGGTGGAATCCTGGTTCTTGTAAAATTAATGCGCTGAAATGAGGTTGTGGTGGCCTAAAGTGGTTCTCATGTTGGATGAAAATGATGGTGACAATACAACATAGTTTGAGGAAACACAAGATAAGGTAGCATAAAGTATTATGTTCATATAGTCTTGGCATGCGCACAAGAACACCGACGTGAGGCATTGGGAAGGGAAGTAAATTATATTTATATAGCACTTTTCTACACAGACACAAAGTGCTTCACATAGAGAAACCCTTAACTACATCTCTAAGCTACATTTAAACCAGTGGTGGCACTGGGAGCAGATGGGTAAAGTGTCTTGCCCAAGGACACAACGGTAGTGACTAGGGTGGCAGAACCAGGGATCGAACCTGGAACCCTCAAGTTGCTGGCACGGCTGATCTACCAACCGAGCCACTCCTATATTATGAAGTTTGTTTTCGACTATGTCTAGAAAAAAAAAATAGTGGTGACATTTGTCTTCAAGATATATATTTAACAAACAGTACACTCATTTACATAATATATTAGCTCAGTGGTTGTCAAACTTTTTTCACCAAGTACCATGTGCACCTGAGAAAACACATGGCTCTACAAGTACCACCATAATGACTAACATTCAAATAGAGTAGCATAGTAGGCCCAAGTATTCATTAAAAACAAGGCTGAGGCTTTTTTAAACAAGTATATTTGATATTTTTGGCCACGGTAACATTACGCACAGTTTGAACAGTAACTCTGTGTTTAAATATAGAACAATTAAACACTGTACTGTAACCATACTTGTCAACCTTGAGACCTCCGAATTCGGGAGATTGGGGGGTGGGGGGTGGGGGGGGGTTGGTGGTAGCGGGGGTGTATATTGTAGCGTCCCGGAAGAGTTAGTGCTGCAAGGGATTCTGGGTATTTGTACTGTTGTGTTTATGTTGTGTTACGGTACGGATGTTCTCCCGAAATGTGTTTGTCATTCTTGTTTGGTGTGGGTTCCCAGTGTGGCGCATATTTGTAACAATGTTAAAGTTGTTTATATGGACACCCTTAGTGTGACCTGTATGGCTGTTGATCAAGTATGCCTTGCATACACTTGTGTGTGTGAAAAGCAGCATGTATTATGTAATTGGGCCGGCGCGCTGTTTGTATGGAGGAAAAGCGGACTGACGACAAGATGTAGAGGATGCTAAAGGCAGTGCCTTTAAGGCGCGCCCCCAATATTTTTGATGTGTAAAAATGCCCTGTTGTGCAGCATGGGGCTGCAGCATGGGGCTGCTCAACTAGTGAGAATTCTGAACATTTTTTTACATCCCCCACAACCTGGAAAAAAACAAATGCGGGAAGTGAAGGTTCGCGAACAACACTGGGGAGCCACCGTTTACACTGTCATGTGTGAGGTAAACGCACGACATACAATCACAGTAAAACTAAAGTAATGCTATTCAGTAACTGTAAAAGAGAAAATCTAATTAAAATACAAATAGATGGAGTAGAAACCACATTTTGGGTGTAATAACAGATGAGGAAATAAACTGGAAATCTCATAAAAAAATACACAACATAAAGTGGCAAGAAATATGTCAATAATGAATAAAGCAAAATTACTTCTGGACCAAAAAACACTCCACATTCTCTACCGCTTGCCAGTGTTACCATATCTGAGTTATTGTGCAAAAATATTGGGAAATAAGTACAAAAGTACACTTAAACTCACTTACCATGTTACAAGAAAGAAAGATCAGTTAGAATAATATGTAATGAGTGAAATACATTGGAGGCAGCCACCACAGTTGACAATCATTTCTCTGTTGGTCCAAAGCTAATGAAGATTTTGGCAAACTTAGGGTAATAAGTAATTGTTTTGGTCATTCTGTGTATTTTTTATGTTTATTGCTGTGTCGGAGGCAGCATGGTGGAGCAGTGTTAGTGCTCGTGCCTCACAATAAGAAGGTCCTCAGTTTGATTTCTGGACTCGGGGTCTTTCTGTGTGGAGTTTGCATGTTCTCCCCGTGACTCTCAGTACACCGTTTTCCTCCCACCTCCAAAGATATAGGTTGATTGGCAATACTAAATTGGCCCTAGTGTGTCAATGTTCTCTGTCTATCTGTGTTGGCCCTGCGATGAGGTGGCGAATTGTCCAGGATGTACCCCGCCTTCCGGGTGAGTGCAGCTCAGGTAGGCTCCAGCCTCCCCGCCACACCAAGAGGGACAAGCGGTAAAAAATGGATGGATGGATGGGTGCTTTGTCAGGTGCGTGTTAGAGTACCTGCTGGTCACGAAACACTGCAGGAATGTAGCAGCGGAGTACGTCAAATACGGCCGCAAAATTATACTTTCACGAAATAAAAGCATGTTTTATTTTAAGTTGTTGAGCTGGAGAATGTTTAGAACTATATTTAGACGTTTTATTTTGGTTTATTTCATCAGATAAACTAACGTCAAAACAACAGTGATTGCATGCATCCGCGCACAGCCACACATGTCATTGATAGAAAAAATGGCGCCTGTTTAGTTGGCCATACTCTCTTTATGCACGGCTCTGACTAGTGGTACAGTTTGAGAATCCCTGATCTAGAAAACAAGGAAGAGTATTAACTGTGGATTAAAATTATCATAGATCCACTTCAGGCAAAGACGAGGCTCAATGTGGCTGAGCCAATCATCTGCCAAGACAAAAGACACAGTGCTGTTATAATACATGAACATAAAAACATTTATTTTTATATTTTATTTGAGTGGAGAGGGAACAGTGTAGTTTCATTTCCTGCAAGTTATATCTTCACTACATTAAAATTCCACACCGCTGCCCATTGATGCACTTTAATTGTCCATCTGGTATTAATGGTAAAAGGACGTGACAATATTTCTGTGATATGATTCCCCGCACTTTGCTGCTAGTGTGAAGTGCAGGCGTACAGTGGAGTCATCGTAAGGCCAGCAATGTCTGCAAGGCGAGTCTGTCAGAAAGCATCCGTCTCTCCCCTTTCAGCTTCCTGCTCTGCAGCGTCCCCGGAACACGGACACCGTCCGTCACCATCCTGCTAACCCACACTGCCAACATCTGTCTGTCAGGCACCTCTGCTGCTCCCTCGGTGAAGAGGAGGAGGAGGAGGAGGAGGGTGGGAGGTCACCACCCTGGTGACCGCCCGTTGACCCCGACAGGTTATCCTGCCAGTCGGCTGTAAAAAGCTGAGATTATCAGTCCGTTGCTGAGCTGGAGCAGGTGAATTTCTTTCACACATTTAGGCTTCCCCCTCCCCCCTTTTAGGTCACATGCTTGAACAGCAAAAGCCATCACGAGATGGAGGTGGTGTTACGAGCCAGCAGATGTGTGGCGTGGATGCGGGCTAATAGTGATTGCGGGGAGGGGGGCGGAGTCTCATGTGAATGGAACGTTAGCACCTTTACTGACTGGTCTAGGGCCACCGTCACATGATAGTCTGGTCTGAGCCAATCACAAAGAGTACACCAATAAGTGGGTGTGGCTGAAGCTTGATTGAGGCCCCTCGTCACAAATGTGCACACAACATCTGATGTTGACTGACAAGTTCACCTTTTGAACATGGTGGGCGCTCACATGGTAAAGGTCGGGCTACGGGCGGTAGGAGGCCTGAAAGAGAGAGCGCTCTTGGTCTTTCATGGCACTCGTGATGATGAGGAGACCAGGGCAGTTTTCTTCAATCACCACACACTTCCTGTCAGCATGTGACCAACTCCTGATTGAATAAGACAGAAAGATGGGGAATCAAGGGGATGGATGCGCTGGCCGCCGAGGTTGTGAGTGTCTTCTTGTGACAGACAGGCAGTGTTGTCTCTCAGAGACTGTTGGCATGGACAACAAATAAAGCCAGTCACATCATGTGATCGGCGAAGTCATCTTGATCACCTGGCAGCTTCATTGTCTCTGCTTTACTAAGTCCAGGTGCATGTGTGCGTGTCGAGGAGGACACTTATCTTGTGGCCTGCGGCAGCCGGTTGGCATCTTTGCCCGCCGGTGTGTGTTTTGTCACCCGTTCACACCTGGAGACGTCCAAACGTGACAGGGCGTGCCACGGGAAGCCAGTGCCAGCTGACCTCTGGGCCAAACAAACACGCGCTCATCATTTGACAACAGGCGAGGAGATGATGTGTCAAGACAAGGAGAAGGGGGTCTCCTTTCCGTGTAGCCTCCCTACGAGATGTTCACACACGCAGGACAAAGGCACGACACTCGTGCACACACCGATTCACCTCAAACATCATGCGGCCCAGCTGCTGCGAGAATGAAGGACCTTTCTTTAAAAAAGGTCCCCACCTCTTCCCCTTAATTAGTGGTCATCACTGTGGCTGAAGGAGAATGGACAACCTGTCTTTGCGTGACACCTTTCCGTGTCAATTGTGGCTTTTGTGTGCGTCGTCTTCCATTTAGCGGACCGCCATACAATAGGGTGCCTTGCAGGGGTCTCTACCTGTGAAAGGGGCCCCCGACTGGTTCCATCATTCAGTCCTTTTCCTCTCAGTTCATTGTCGAAGACCCCCTCGCCCCCGTCTTCCTGCTCTGAAAGGCTCTTGTGTGCACTGCTATTTGTGTGTTTTGGGGTGTTTAGAAAACAGCGGCCATTCACTAACCGCGTAATGATGCCGTACCACAAAACAGGAAATCACCCCTCTTTTTGTGTGCACGTGCGTCTTTGTCCTTTTGTGCGTTTGTAGCGAGGGGCTTGTCCGCGTCGCCTTCTCGTCGGACGCTCCGTGCAGTAAAGACGTGTTCCCGATGCCTGTCAAATGAAAGACGCTCTGTAACAAATCTACTTATACTAACATCCTCCTGTCGTCCATTGTTGGACAGACAGTTTTGCAGACGTGACCATCGTCGCCGCTATTCCCGCCATATTTGCTGCGTGCATCCTAATTACTTCCCACTGGAGACAAAGAGGACATTTCAGATGTTGTGACGAGACACTCATCATAATGTGACGCAAATTGTGGCACAAAGCCTTCCGTTCAGCGCTTGTGTTGCGTCCACTCTCCAGTCAAGCTAATGACTCGTCAGGCTTTGTTGATTCCAGCTGCTTTGAAAACATTGCCTCCACTTTGTGTCCACCCCCCGGGGAGAAAATTAGCATCCATCCATTTATTTATCCTTCTGCTTGTCCTCTAATGAGGTTTTAGCGTCGCTGATGTGTCCCAACCAACCAACACTCGTCGAGTGTGTTGAAGATTTGGACAAAGACAGCGTCTGAACTGCAATTAGCAATCCTGTTCAATTTATTTGTATTGGTTCACGTGCTGCTTTTGGAATGTTTCATTTTCTATAGTGCCTGTCTTCGGTAGGGTCACAGATATAAGGTGGAGTCCATCCCAGATGACTTTGGCTGGGACACCCTGGACTGGTCGTCAGCCAATCACAGGACACATAAACAAACGATCACATTCACAACCATGGACAATTTGAAGTTTGCAATTTACATAACATACATGTTTTTGGAATGTGGGAACAAGCATGGGTGATTCGAACCCACCATTGTGGTCAATCATCATCATTTTTACAAATCAAATTTGTCACAGCAGCGCTCAAACACAACGCAACTGTCTAACTAATAAACGTCTTCCTGCATCACCAGGTGTAATTTTGCCGCAACCTTTGAAAAATGCTGCAATGATATCAGGCATTTTAGGCCGCAACAATTATAAAGCAGCCCACAAAATCCTGGATTCCTTAATATTATACTGTACAATTTCCCCTTCATTTCAGGTCACGCCAAGTGAAGTCAAGCTTTATTTATATAGCACATTAAAACAACTTACGTTAACCGAAGTGCTGCACAGGGCACATAAGACAATAAAAGAAATAAAAGCCATAAACAGTGAATAACACAATAAACAATAAAATACCAGCATATTTTTGTTAAAAAAAATGTTCAGGTCATTAGATTATTATCATTGTTTACCAACAAACTGATGGAAAACTTGCTTTGGAATCAGATGTTAAAGTGACAAGTAGATATTTTAGTTCAGCTTGTGTAGAATTTGATTTGAAAAGGTTTTCAAGGACAGAAAAAGCTTGGAATAGCTTGTTGTATCAAATGATATCTAGTAAAAAATTAAATGCTTTTCATGTTTTGTCAAAATTGAAATGCATTAATCAAGAGAAATGAAATGTCTTATTGACGCACATATTTTCGAGGCTTTGGAGGGCCACATAAAATGATATGGTGGGCCAGATGTGGGCCCCGAGCCCTGAGTTTGACACCTGTGTCTTAAAGTCAAGAAGTGAGTTTTACACAACATATGGCCACTCTAGCCAGCATTCGTTGCACACTATGCACCTCACTATGCACCTCACTATGTGCCTCACGTCTTCGCAGCCATTTTCTGATTGCTCAGCACAAGAAATACGTTACACACATACAGTTGTTGACAAAATACACTGTGCATTATATACCTCAGCTAACTAAACTATGGAAATGTATAATATAATTCATATAGCAATACGGTCTCACTGAACAGCAGGCCAGCAGTTAGCCGAGTCATTGCGCAATCCATGGCGAGGCTCAACTGGCTGGTGACTCACCGCAAGTCTCTTCTCAGTATTTGAACGGCAATTATGAAAATTCAGCGATTTTTAATAAAAATAATCTAAAACTGTTGAAGTTAAATGGAAAATAACTTTATAGTATAATCACTGTATATATATAACAATTTAATTAATTTTTTTTCTTTTTACATTATTTTTCTTTCCATGAGGCCCCGCCTCACCTGCCTCCCCTGACTGCACGTCACTGGGATAAGGAAGGGAGACAAGAACACATGTCTTTCCCTTTTCTGTGAGTGCTAAATATTGAAAACTCGCTAGTGCAAGGCGGTTAAGAATGCAGGCATATGCAATGCACCAGAGCACTTTCATGACACTGAGTCTACATTTATTTTCTTAGGCAAGTACCTGTTTTTTTTAGTTCTCTTTTAATTAATCTGAATGTGAATAAGTCTGGGACGGTGATCTTTAACTTACTTTGTGCGTTATTGTCTATGTTACTGTTATTAGAATTAGGGACGTGCCAATTGATCCGCCACCGATTGGTATGGGTATTTCGCTCCACTAAACTAATTATAATCACCTCCATTACGGCAAATAAACTGCATTTCTTAGTATCTTATATATAATCTTAAAGTAGTATTATCATTGATGGACGAGGTTAAACATTAGAGATCGACTGATGTGTTTTTTTCTGGGCCGATAACGATACCGGTTATTATTAGTCAAGGAGGTCGATAACTGATATTTGGAGCAGATATTAATTTGCAGTAAAATTTTGTTAAACATAAATAGTATACGTCAGTAAACAGGTAGACAAGACTTTAAGTTGTTTTTTTAAACAATTGTTTAGGAAACATCAGACCAGTAGCAACATAATGATTTATGTGGCACTAATCTTGTGGTTAATTTAACACCAAATTTGCTCCAAAAAACATCAGTCTGACCTGCAGTTTAGTAAGGTGCACTGGTTATTACTACTAACTTTTTAAAAATTATTTCAATATTAAAGGCCTACTGAAATTTTTTTTTTTTTATTTAAACGGGGATAGCAGATCCATTCTATGTGTCATACTTGATCATTTTGCGATATTGCCATATTTTTGCTGAAAGGATTTAGTAGAGAAAATCGACGATAAAGTTCTCAACTTTTGCTCGCTGATAAAAAAAAGCCTTGCCTGTACCGGAAGTAGCGTGACGTCACAGGAGCTAGTATTCCTCACAATTCCCCATTGTTTACAATGGAGCGAGAGAGATTCGGACCGAGAAAGTGATGATTACCCCATTCATTTGAGCGAGGATGAAAGATTCGTAGATGAGGAACGTTACAGTGAAGGACTTGAGAGACAGTGATGGACGTATCTTTTTTCGCTCTGACCGTAACTTAGGTACAAGCTGGCTCATTGGATTCCACACTCTCTTTTTTTATTGTGGATCACGGATTTGTATTTTAAACCACCTCTGATACTATATCCTCTTGAAAATGAGAGTCGAGAACGCGAAATGGACATTCAGTGCCTTTTATCTCCACGACAATACATCGGCGAAATGCTTTAGCTACGAGCTAACGTGATAGCATCGTGCTTTAACTGCATATAGAAACAAAAAAATAAACCCCTGACTGGAAGGATAGATAGAAAATCAACAATACTATTAAACCGTGGACATGTAAATACACGGTTAATGCTTTCCAGGCTGGCGAAGGTTAACAATGCTGTGCTAACGACGCCATTGAAGCTAACTTAGCAACTTAGCAACGGGACCTCACAGAGCTATGCTAAAAACATTAGCTCTCCACCTACGCCAGCCAGCCCTCATCTACTCATCAACACCCGTGCTCACCTGCGTTCCAGCGATCGGCAGAAGGACGAAGGACTTCACCCGATGCGTTTGGCGGCCCGGAGACGTAGGAAGTCAAGGTGAGGTCGGCGGCTAGCGCGGCTAGCGCGGCTAGCGCGGCTAGCGCGGCTAGCGCTCCAACAAAGTCCTCCTGGTTGTGTTGCTGTAGTCCGCTGCTAATACACCGATCCCACTTACAACTGTCTTCTTTGCAGCCTTCATTGTTCATTAAACAAATTGCAAAAGATGTCCAGAATACTGTGGAATTATGAAATGAAAACAGAGCTTTTTGTATAGGATTCTATGGGGTACCATAACTTCCATTATACTGACTTCGTCACGCGCATACGTCATCATACCGCGACGTTTCAGCCGGATATTTCCCGGGAAGTTTTAAATGTCACTTTATAAGTTAACCCGGCCGTATTGGTATGTGTTGCAATGTTAAGATTTCATCATTGATATATAAACTATCAGACTGCGTGGTCGGTAGTAGTGGGTTTCAGTAGGCCTTTAAATACTGGTATTTTATGTGTATATGTTGTATCTGCTGATGCATTAATGTAATAGTTGTAAAAAAAAATTAAAATAACTATCGTCCGATACCGATAAAAGAAGGCCGATATCGATATACTGTGCATCAAAATGCCAAACACAGGCGCCAATAGTCAGTCGATCCCTACGAAACATGTCAGAGAGAAAGCCAGGCTGATCTAATTCAGAGATGATTGGAATTGGCAGCATTAAACCTTGACTGGAACATCTCTAATTAGATTGTATGTGTACACTATCCTCTGGACTACTGACAGAAATTAACCTGTGGCTAAAATCTGACATATTCACAAATATATATGGTCAATAATATGTGCTGTCACTATTTGAAATAAAGAGCGAAAAGGCAATAGGATTAATCTCCTCCTGATCAAGCCCTTTAAAAAACAGCTAGCTTGAGCTGCTAATAATGTTGGTTGCGACCCTCCATAAAACCAAGAAGTAGGAGAATGCAGTATTGACTTTGTGTTTTTAAAAGTTCATGCTTGATACATCTCACATGTACATTAGAAGGTTGTGGCACCAAGCCCAGAAGTTGGTCAACTTTGAAAATCCACGCACTACCAACTTGATACTATATGGCTCTCAACTTGGCTCTCAACATTTGGAACATAAGACCACCGCAACATTGCTAGAAAGCTTTTTTTTACCCAAGGAGTGAAGATTATTCTCAATTTAGCATTTCGAGAAAAAAACAACAGCCCCTGGGCTCTCAATGTGAAATCAGTGCGCCCAGGAATTAAGTTGTGGTAATGCTTGTAATGTCGAAAATACTGTAATTATTACGTATTTTCATGGATGTGCATGTTACTACAAACATATATACATACAGCATGTATAAAAAAGGATTAGAGGGTTTTGGGTGGTTGTAGAGGGTTTTATAGGCTAAATAGACTGTATCCCCATTACCTGGATTGTTAGATGCCTCTTTAGAACAGTTTTTCAATATTTACAACGCACAGACAAGAGAAAGACGTGGGTTCTTGTCTCACATACAGTAAGGAGTGTGGATAATGGGCAAAGTTCCAAAAAAAGTGGATTTCCCCTTTACACTGTACGCAATAATAAGACGTCTTCAACAGGGGTCCCGTAAACCCAAAGGGATCTGCAGGGAAGTCGTGACATTTTTGGTGAATTAAATTAAAAAACTTTTTTTTTTTTTAATTTCCCATGCAATTTTTCCTGCAATTTAAATGTCTTTAAATACACATGAACATTGACTATAAATAGCAGTGGCATGGGCACCCTACTCAGTGTACCTTGCAGATTTAGAATAAAAACATGAAAATAATATTATTGTATTGAGATAGCTTATGATTAACGCTGTAACTACCTGCTAGCGATTACCGTGCCAGTTGCCAGGCAGAAAGTAGCGCTGTAATTGTCACCAAACGATCCATCTCTCCATCACTTTGGGGGTCGTTGGCCTGGAAAACCTGGAAACCACCCCTGACATAGATTATACTTAGTGTGCCCTTGGTAGTAGGCACTAATAGCACTATTACACTTGGTCATGTCCACCACATAGCGTTAGGCTTTGGAAATACTGGTCCAAGCCAGTTGTTGATGTTGACTTATGTGGTCTGCAAACAAGTATATATGTGGCATTCATCAGAGGTGTGCTGCAGACAGAACGTGTTGCATGCGCCAGGAAAGCAAACGCATTCATATATATCTAATGTCCACTGTGCTTCTCTTTAAAAGCCACCTTTACCCTATCCAAGTGCAGCCATTAAAAAACAATATCCCGCTCTCGCCAGGTGTCTGCCTGTTCAGAAGCACGGAGACCGCCTCTTATTTAAACACATTAACGCTCTCACGCTCGCAGCTCACAGGTGTCGCTGAGCTAAGAGGCTCAGGTGATTGACGCGCTTCATCCTGAAAGTCTTTGCACATGCAGCAGGTTGCCTTTTGTTTTCACACCTCCACAAATACGCTGTGTGTGTGTGTGTGTGTGTGTGTGTGTGTGTGTGTGTGTGTGTGTGTGTGTGTGTGTGTGTGTGTGTGTGTGTGTGTGTGTGTGTGTGTGTGTGTGTGTGTGTGTGTGTGTGTGTGTGTGTGTGTGTGGGTGTGTGTGTGTGTGTGTGTGTGTGTGTGTGTACACATAAATAAAGCTGCCATTGAATAAAAGCATTACTCCCACCTTTGACTCAGACACATTTTAGTGTCTTCACACTGTTTCACATTAGATATTATTTAGCTCTATTGGTGACAGGCACTGCCTTTTCCACTCTCTGACATGTATTTTTGATTGTTTTCCTGCACCACATTGTGGGCTTTTGGAAGAAAGTAATGAGTAACACTTCTTCAGTCCATGCATAAGATGTGAGGTGTGTGCATGTGTGTCTGTGAGGTTTGGAGGGTGGGGGAGGTGACTCACGTCAAAGAGTGAACTGTTTCATGGAAGCTGACATCACCAGGAAGGATGAAACATCAGGCTTCAGGTGGTGGATGGCAGCTATCAAAGTACAGCAATAACTTGGTTTTTGTGCATGTAAAACTATAATTATTCTCTATAAATGTGTTTTGTGTCCATATTTTTGGGTATCTGGAAAGGATTAGTCAGGGTTTAGAACATATTAAACTAATTGAAACACCACTGTATAGTATAAACTGAATTCAATGTACAAGTGCAAATTACTTTATTGTAAGTGTAACGGAGGCCAGCCAGTGTGGCTGGGCCATGTGTATGTTGGTAAAACTGACTTCCTGACAATCTCAAGGGCAGTGCATGGCTATAGGGTTGATAGCTTGGGCTTTTAGTTCAGTAGCTAGCATGCTCGTTTCTTATGCTGGCGACCCAGGTTCAAGTCCCAGGGGGAACTGAAAAGCAGGGACTTAACCTCAAGGGTTACAGTAGCTTGCTTCAGAGATGCTGAATAGTTTCTGTCTTCAAATAAAAAGAGGAGGAATTCTTCCACTATATATTACATGTCCAAAAAATATTTTTCAAACCCCTTTATTGTGATATTTAAATAGGATAGGACAGGATAGAATAGGAAATCATAAGATAGACACTATTAATTCTTCAAAGGGGAACCTATGTGGTTCCAGTGCAGAATTTACATAGTATATAGTAATAAAGTAAAAAAAACAGGAAAAACTACAAATGAGTAATAATGATGTTAAAGAGAAAATAGGCCTGCTATTTGTGCCCTGGACCTCTGGCACAGGGCACATGATAATACTACTTTAAGATTATATACAAGATACTAAGAAATGCAGTTTATTTGCCGTAATGGAGGTGATTATAATTAGTTTAGTGGAGAAAAATGAGCTGCAGAGCTAGCCTAAAATGTTAGCATGCTAACATTAAATTGCTAACAATGAGCATGTATGCTAACGGTGGCATGCAAACAGTTAGCATGTTTCCGTTTGGTGGACGGCGTGGCGAAGTTGGGAGAGTGGCCGTGCCAGCAATCTGAGGGTTACTGGTTCAATCCCCACTTCTACCATCCTAGTCACGTCCGTTGTGTCCTTGAGCAAGACACTTCACCCTTGCTCCTGATGGGGTACTGGTTAGCGCCGTGCATGGCAGCTCCCGCCATCAGTGTGTGAATGTGTGAATGTGTGAGTGTGAATGTGGAAATAGTGTCAAAGCGCTTTGAGTTCCTTAAAAAAAAAGGTAGAAAAGCGCTATACAAGTACAACCCATTTACCATTTACATACCAAGTTATATGGTTCTAAAGTGTATAGCTGCGGAAGTTTAAGAAAAAAGTGTCAAAAAAGCCATTTTTACCATACTAGCATTCTATTGGTAAAAGTTAAAAGTTAAGTTAACAAGTGTCACATACCAAGGTATATGACGCTGTGGTAAACGGTTGCAAAGCTAACTCAAAAAGTTTACATGCTAATGTTAGCATGCCCATCAAGCTAAAATTTGCATGCTAACAGTTAGCATTTGTCACATACCAAGTAGTATGACTCCAAGGTGTATGGCTGCGAAATAAGAGTAAAAAGTGTAAAATTAGCTAAAAGAGTTAGCATGCTAATGTTAGCATGTTCACACTCTCCCATGTCATGTTAACATAAATAAAATAATTATTTAATTAACTTTTTTTTAAATACAATTACAATGAACCTATCTTATTTTAAAGGTACTCAAGAAAGCTCATTGGTCAACACTCTTTATTATTAACTTTCTACTCCTATTCCCACACACCTCAGGAATTACACTCACACGCTCAATCGCACAGGTAACCCCTGAGGTTTCATGATTGACTATTTAACAATTTATTTTTGATTATTATTATGTTTAGCATTTACTTAATTTTTCAACTATATGTTAATCAAGCAACTAGCACATACAGTAACATTATTCTGTGTGCAGGAGATGAAAGCCCAAATACACACATCATCATGTGCATATTTGAGGCCGCACTATTGCACAGTCCCTGTGGCATCCTGTTATACTCATGCAGGCCTAGCGGTGTGGTAAAGGCAGTGTATTTTTTGTCGTTTTCAGTCATGGGGAGGTTGTAGAAGCCGGACATTAGGTGCATGGTACTGAAGTCGGTATTCCCTCCCAAGGAAGCCAAGCAATCTGACTGGTGTGGAAGGGGATGGCCGTCTTTGAGTGTTCTCGCATTCAACCAGCGGAAATCAGTGCAGATACTCAAGTTTCCATCCTTTTTCCATACCATCACCAGCGGTGAGGCAGTCACTAACAGACTTCCGAATTATCCCTTGCTCCTCCATTTCCGTCAAGACTTGACGTAGCTTCTGGTAATAAGCGGGGGGTACTCTCCGGTAAGGAAGGCGGAATGGCCGGTCATCGGTAAGTCGAATGCGGTGAATAAAGCCCTCCGCTTCACCACAGTCCATTTTGTGCTTGGAGAAGACATCGTTGTAACACACGAGCAGCCGGACTAACTTTTCCTTTCCTGTGTAGCTAGTCTGACAGGGCTCTATGTCAAGGTTCCCAAGGCCAACATCTCGCAGTCTCTGTTTGAGATCTGGAGGACTAATTGGTGTGTGGTGTCCGGCTGGTACAGTTGTGTCAATTTGACAGGAGCTTTGGAGGAGTTCAAAATCTTCCACAGCTAAGCAAGGGGACACATCTGCCAGCTTACAGTTCCTCTTCAGTGTAACATTCATTAGGACCCACTATCACTCCACAGAGGTGTCACAACACGGCCAATCATGACGTTACGTGGCATGGACCTGGAAGAGGTCGGCTCAACCAGCATTGCTTCCTGGTGACATGAGCTTATCGTTAGGCAACTTACCCCAGACAAGGTGTTCTTGCATCACTAAAAGAGTTACTGACTGCTTGAGCTTGACTGTGCCAATCTTGTCTGGTAGCTCCTTACCCCTCCAAGGAGATGTATTCGCCATGAGGTTGAAAAACTGTTCACACTCTGGGGATGATAAAGGACTGCAAACAGAGATAAGCCGCCAGTAATCATCGCTGTTCTTCAACTTGTGCATGAGAAACTTGATCACATCGGTGCCAATGATGAGATCATGTCACTGGCCTGGCACCACCAGAACTGGAACGATACAGCTCAACCCTCACACCTTCAGTTCAACCTCATACATACACTTCGGTTTACTGAGTTTTCCTCCACACCCAATTAAAACCACTGTCTGTGTCATCAGTCTTGGTCCTAGCAAGACTTTTTCACTCAGCATCTTCCCTTCTGCTTCTTCACTGAAAGTACAGGCCATAGAACCTGAATAAAGCAGTCCTTAAATCTGGAACATATTATTCACATTTATTGGAGTATAGAATAGCTTATCATATTGCTCAACTCTATGTGTGTTCTGTGCTACTATCGTCACACCAGCCAGTGCTGCACTGCACACTTTCAAATAACACTGCTCAAATTCACTGTCACTTTTGAGGGTTTGATTGTCCTCACTCACCCACACGTCCCTCTTCCAATCCGGGTCACAGCACAAATGTAGCCTGATCGATTCTGCGTTGTGTATTGCATATGTTACTCGAAGACAAGGGGACTCCGTGGTTGTCTTTAACCGAAACAGGTGGCGTATTTATTTCTGTATGAAATAAACAGGAAGTAATGCGGCAGCATTAAGACTCACGGCTCGGCAGCACACCAGTCTCCTCACGTCATGTCTTAACAGCAAGTGTGCTTAATGACCATAAATGCAATACAAAACATTCAAAAATGTCACAAAAGCTACATCACAATTACAAATACACAGAAAATTAATACACCACTGTCAATATTTTATATTATAGGAAAATAAACAATAAATTAAAACACAGTACAGAAAAATAGACCAACAGAAACATACCTGTATAAAATAAACAGGAAGTAATGCGGCAGCATTAAGACACATGGATCTGCAGCACACCAGTCTAAAATGGAGAGAAAACTTAAATGAAGTGCCACAGCCACCGTGCTGCTGAACAGTAGACGAGTAAAACGTTTGCTAAAACACTCAAACCCTAAGCAAAACAAGTGCCCATGAACGTATCAGCAACATTAGCAGCACAAGATTATATTATAACCTCGTTTCACAGTTTACACTTGTTACATTGTCTTAAAAAACACGAGAGCAGAGAAAAACACTGACCTCCTCACCGCACGTCTTTAACAGCAAGTGCGGACGCAGATAGACGACGTCACTACCGCAGGTCCATGAAAAATACGGTATATCAATCAATCAATCAATGTTTATTTATATAGCCCTAAATCACAAGTGTCTCAAAGGGCTGTACAAGCCACAACGACATCCTCGGTACAGAGCCCACATACGGGCAAGGAAAACTCACCCCAGTGGGACGTCAATCTGAATGACTATGAGAAACCTTGGAGAGGACCGCATATGTGGGTAACCCCCATATATTTGTACCATGAATTGATTTACGTGGATCCCGACTTAAACAAGTTGAAAAACTTATTGGGGTGTTACCATTTAGTGGTCAATTGTACGGAATATGTACTGTACTGTGCAATCTAATAATAAAAGTTTCAATCAATCAAGGAAGATAGGACTTCAAAATAAAATGACAAATGCTCCCAAAACGAACTATTTCTGCTGAAAATTTTACAAAATAAAAGTGACAATAAATAATATTAATAGAGCAATAAAATAAAACATGGGGGAATTTTGGTGGTATGCATAAAATATCTTATATACCTGCTGCACTTGCATTGCAGCAGGCACACAACTATTATCACCCATGCACATACATTGCACACTACATTTCTATGTACAAGTTATAAAACAAAATCACACTAACTGGCATAAGGAGATTGTGGTGAAAATGCTTTGTAAAACATCCAGCATATATGACACAAAGTATAATCATTAGACAAATTCTCAATGGTTAGTAATAATCCATCCATCCATCCATTTTCTACCGCTTGTCCCTTTTATTAATTCCCATCCCAAAGCAGTTAGCTCTCGTCCTCCAACAACAGGGGGCGCTCCAGGCAAAAGTAAGCCACGCCCACGCGGCCCTTCTTCATCTTTCCTTAGCCTGCTCTCGAGACCTTTGACCAGCACAGCACCGCTGCATGTTAGCAGCTAGCTTGCTAACTTATTTTGTGCCTGTTTTCTGTCCTCTCTCGTCTCCTACGTCTTCCTTGTGTGTCCCTTCTTGTGCGGAGAGATGTGGTTTATTTATTTACTAAGCTGGCTGTCGTTGTTGATCCAGGTGTGCTTCGTCACTCTTGCTATAGGTACGTGTTACGTCAATACCGCTAATGTAAGAAAGCGAACGTCGGCTGCTGGAGTTAGCAGATGAAATTGTACCACGTATTACTGATCTTTTCTTACCGAAGAGTCTGAAAAATATCATTTCTATTTGTATAAATAGATGTTTGTTATAAAACTGTGAATATATTCTGCCGGTTTATTAACGTGGTAAGTCTGTGTTTGGAAGAACTCAACGTTATTTGTCTTATGATGGTAATATTAATCATGCAGTGTGTTAGTTATGCACTAGTTAGTCAATATTTGACAGGTGCATAGTGGCAAAGTCCCACTCAGGCAATAATTGGAGTCTGTCTTCAATACTATTCGAGAAACTTTAAAGTCAATTAAAGATGTGCGCTAAGGACTTTTAACGTCATAGTAAACATGGAGGACGAACGTTGAAAACAAGATTGTTTTAAAACGTCAACAGGCGTCAACAGTTTATTTTTTTTCTGTTTATAACGACATATTGACACAAATTATTCTGTGTGACCATTTTTCCTGGCTAGTGAGAACTGTATATTATTTATATGGCCCACAATGGAAACGAGCCTTTTGGATTTTTGTGCCATCCATTTGCCTTTTTAAAGCATTACATGGATTCAATTATTTGAGATGTCAATAAACTCCTCAATCAATCAATAATTTAAAGATTATCTTTCAGTATTTTTAGACAGTACGGTATTTTTCGGATTATAAATCGCTCCAGAGTATAAATCGCACCGGCCGAAAATGCATAACAAAGAAGGAAAAAAACATAAGTCGCACTAGAGCAGTGGTTCTTAACCTGGGTTCAATCGAACCCCAGGGGTTCGGTGAGTCGGCCTCAGGGCTTCGGCGGAGCCTCAGCCGCGGAGGTCAAGACACACCCGACTCATCGTTTCAATAAAAACTTCTCCCTATCGCCGTATTATGGATACCCCCAAACAATGTTCCCTCTCATTTTCCATCTGATTTGCAGGTGTGTAATTTGTTGTGAGTTCTTGCACTGTGTTGGTTTTGTTCTTTGAACAAGGTGATGACGGCGTGGCGAAGTTGGGAGAGTGGCCCTGCCAGCAATCTGAGGTTTACTGGTTCAATCCCCACCTTCTACCAACCTAGTCATGTCCGTTGTGTCCTTGAGCAAGACACTTAACCCTTGCTCCTGATGGGCCTGGTTAGCGCCGTGCATGGCAGCTCCCGCTATCAGTGTGTGAATGTGTGTGTGTGTGAATGGGTGAATGTGGAAAATAGAGTTCCTTGAAAAAGGTAGAAAAGCGCTATACAAGTACGACCCATTTACCATGTTCATGCACGGTCCATTTTGTGCACTAGTAAAAAAAACATAACTTTGTCTTAAATTTGAAAAACAAACTACATTTTAATTTTTACTAAAGAAGGTTTCGGTGAATGCGCATATGAAACTGGTGGGGTTCGGTACCTCCAACAAGGTTAAGAACCACTGCACTAGAGTATAAGTCACATTTTTGGGGGAAATGTATTTGATAAAATCCAACACCAAGAATAGACATTTGAAAGGCAATTTAAAATAAATAAAGAATAGTGAACAACAGGCTGAATAAGTGTACGTTATATGACTCATAAATAACCAACTGAGAAATTGCCTGGTATGTTAGCGTAACATATTATGGTAAGAGTCATTCAAATAACTATAACATATAGAACATGCTATACGTTTACCAAACAATCTGTCACTCCTAATCGCTAAATCCGATGAAATCTTCTTCCTCGTTGTCGCTTCTAAACAACTCTGACAACTCCAAAGGTAGACAATGCGCCGCTTCCTCTTCTATCGGATATGTCGCTTACTTGTGCCATGACCCGCCCCCGCCAAATTTGTATTGGTTGACGTCTGCGTGTGACGATTGCTGATATACGCCTAGTCTCTTACGTGAATGAGATGAATTATATTTTTTGATATTTTACGGTAATGTGTTAATAATTTCACACATAAGTCGCTCCAGAGTATAAGTAGCACCCCCGGCCAAACTATGAAAAAAAACTGCGATTTATAATCCGAAAAATACGGTATTTCCTCAGGATTCATCCTCTCTGTGTGTTCATAGCTGCTGGTCTGTACTACTTGGCAGAACTAATAGAAGAGTACACTGTGGCCACCAGTCGAATAATAAACTACACGATCCTGGTAAGTTGGTTAGTGAAATATGCTGTTGACTTTGTGTGCGGAGTCTGTCATTTCTGTTTGTCCCAACAGTTCTCGACAGGGGTTCTCGCAGGCCTCTACATTTTTGAAGGCTTCCCAATGCTGATGGTTGGAGTGGGACTCTTCACCAACCTGGTGTACTTTGGCCTACTGCAGAGGTTCCCCTACATCCTACTGAGCTCGCCCAACTTCATCCTCTCCTGCGGTACGTGGGACCGAGGCACTTAACCTTCTTGCGATGGGGTGAAGATGTGTACATTTTAACATGTTCTCCTCCACTGTGCAGTGTTGGTGGTGGTCAACCACTACATGGCCTTTCAGTACTTTGCACAAGAATATTACCCTTTCTCAGAGGTAAACTTTGATTAACATGGTAGATTTGTTAGCTGTGTACATTCCCTCTCAAAGAATGCTCTCATTTGTTTCTCAGGTTCTGGCATATTTTACAATTTGCCTCTGGGTGATTCCTTTTGCCTTCTTTGTGTCGCTTTCAGCAGGTGAAAATGTTCTTCCATCCACCGTGCAGCAAGGAGGTAAGCTTCTTGTTGACTTTTTGTATTTTTTGACACCAACAATGTGTTGAATCCTGTCCTTTTTGTTCACACTAGTAATTTTTGGTGAAGTTAAAACTAAAGTCTAGTCTGTTTTTACTCTGCTAGTACAGTTTGTTTGGTTGTACAATTTACACAACACACACGCTGTTTAATCAATGCAAAATGTAATGCAAATGCTTTACTTTGCATTATTTGGTCTGCTGGCAAAAGTACAAGCGTGGATGCTTACCAAGCCGCACACAAGTCACCAAGTTTTGTTTTTTTTCCAAATATTTTGTTCGGACTGGAGTAGCAGATGACAAGTGTGAAGCTTTTAAATTGTGCACAAAAACTTCACATCCTAGGAGTTACAGGACGCGGGCTTTATTATTTCAATGTCCTTTCTTTTCCCGTCAATGTCGTCATGATGTGAAGGTGGATTTTTTTGGAGGTGCGTGTCAAGCTTAGAAATGCGCTGATCGGTCGGCCACCAATCAGTATCAGCCAATTTTTTGTGAAAAAGTACCTGATGAGTTCGCCATTGCCGATTACCGCCCTTCAATGTCAAATACAAGAGCAGAGCTCTTCTTATTTTGAGTGCTTTGGCTGACTGACATAGGCAACAATCAGCACTGTCTATGTACCCCCCCCCAGTTCGTAATCATCACCTCCATTGCGGAAAATACCGGAATAACCTGTATATTACTCAAAAGTGCAGATTTCTCTTTCTATAGTTTTAGACTCACAGTAAATTAATAAATGCACTGCACATCATATTGGCGGCTCCAGTTTCGATGGTTAAGGTTTAAAAAAATAATAATAATAATTTGGTAATGTCCGACGGTACAGGTTGAAAAGCGCACACCATAATTCGCCGATGACTGTAGTACCAGGATACAATAGCTAACACTTAACATCAAGCTAGCGCTCATGAATGTAAACAAATGGGTGGATCTATACAAATATCGACTGTAACAAGGTCAAGTACAAGAGCACAAGTCGCTACTACAATAATTACATCAATATTTTTTATCATAAGAAAATGTATTGTCTTTTATTGTTTATGAATTGAGAAATTACATCCCTGGACACAGGAGATCTTTAACTTGGTATTGGATCGATAACCAAATTTGTTGTATCACCCAAAACTTACGTAAAGTATCCAAATAACAGAAGAATACGTGCTTACTACATTAAAGGCCTACTGAAATGAAATGTTTTTATTTAAACGGGGATAGCAGATCTATTCTATGTGTCATACTTGATCATTTCGCGATATTGCCATATTTTTGCTGAAAGGATTTAGTATAGAACAACGACGATAAAGATCGCAACTTTTGGTATCTGATTAAAAAAGGCTTGCCCCTACCGGAAGTAGCGTGACGTAGTCAATTGAACATATACGCAAAGTTCCCTATTGTTTACAATGATGGCCGCATGAAGTGAGAGAGATTCGGACCGAGAAAGCGACAATTTCCCCATTAATTTGAGCGAGGATGAAAGATTTGTGGATGAGTAAAGTGCAAGTGAAGGACTAGTGGGGAGTGGATGCGATTCAGATAGGGAAGATGCTGTGAGAGCCGGGGGTGACCTGATATTCAGCTGCGAATGACTACAACAGTAAATAAACACAAGACATATATATACTCTATTAGCCACAACACAACCAGGCTTATATTTAATATGCCACAAATTAATCCTGCATAAAAACACCTAAGTGTTTGTTATGTTAGCTCCTAGCTCCTATGCTAGCTCCTAGCTCCATATAAGCCGCCAATCCAATTCAAACACCTGCACAACACACACAATCACTCAGCCCAAAAGACCGTTCACCTAACCCAAGGTTCATAAAGCTTATATATTTAAACAAAGTAACGTACGTGCACGTACTGGCAAGCGATCAAATGTTTGGAAGCGCAGCTGCTACTCACGGTACCTGATATTCAGCTGGGAATGACTAAAACAGTAAATAAACACAAGACATGTATATACTCTATTAGCCACAACACAACCAGGCTTATATTTAATATGCCACAAATTAATCCTGCATAAAAACACCTAGGTGTTTATGCTAGCTCTTAGCTCCTCTGCTAGCTCCTAGCTCCATAGAACACGCCAATACAATTCAAACACCTGATCAACACACACAATCACTCAGCCCAAAAGACCGTTCACCTAACCCAAGGTTCATAAAGCTTATATATTTAAACAAAGTTACGTACGTGACGCGCACGTACGTGCAAGCGATCAAATGTTTGGAAGCCAAAGCTGCATACTCACGGTAGCACGTCTGCGTCTTTGTCATCCAAATCAAAGTAATCCTGGTAAGAGTCTGTGTTGTCCCAGTTCTCTACAGGCGTCTGTGTATTGAAGTCAAAAGTCCTCCTGGTTAGAGTCTCTGTTATCCGAGTTCTTCGATCTTGACTGCATCTTTCGGGAATGTAAACAATGAAACACCGGCTGTGTTGTGTTGCTGCTGACTTCCTTCGCAAAATACGTCCGCTTTGCACCGAGAACTTTCTTCTTTGCTTGCTCAGCTTCTTTCTCCATAATGCAATGAACATAATTGCAACAGATTCACCAACACAGATGTCCAGAATACATCCAGAATGAGATGAAAACAGCTATTTCGTATTGGCTTCAATGTGGAAGGCATACCTTTGTTCCCCGGGCTACGTCACGTGCATACGCCATCCTCAGAGGCGTTTTGAACCGGAAGTTCCCCGGGACATTTAAAATTGCACTTTATAAGTTAACCCGGCCGTATTGGCATGTGTTTCAATGTTAAGAGTTCATCATTGATATATAAACTATCAGACTGCGTGGTCGGTAGTAGTGGGTTTCAGTAGGCCTTTAAGTAACCCATTTGCTTGCTTACTACTAAAAGATAAGTTGTCTAGAATGTTCACTGTTATTTAATGCTAAAATAGTTTTTTGATTGCAATAATAAACGTATGTTCAATGTATCATAAGATTTTCTGTTAATAAATCCAATAATTACATGTTTTTTGGTCCCTTTTTATTTTTGAAAAGTACTTTTTGGTGCCAGTGTTTTGAGAAAATGTGCTACCTGTAAAAATTTGCTACAGAGCATACGCATCAATGCTAAAGGTTTTCTCGACCAAAATAACCGTGGCAATTAAGGTTAAAAAAACTTTAGTATATTGTAGTTATTTTTAGCTTTTTTTTTTTTTACATACCACGAAACAAACCAAAACATAAACGGTTTAAACATTGATTAACTAAAAATGCATGGCTGGTTGTTTTTTCTATACCGGGAGTCGGCAATCTTCAGCATACAAAGAGCCATTTGAGCCTATTTCCCACCAAATAAAACCCACCTAGAGCCACAAACTGTTTAATCCCTAATACGACGATGACACCACTTATGGTTTCATTACACTTATCCTATAGCATTTATGAAATCAAACACGAGACAGAAAATGACTCACCAAGTATTTTTGCTCTAATCAGCTTTCCACAGCAGTTCAGAAACTGCTTTTTTGTTTTGTTATTTTTTTGGAAATGTCTTCCAACATTTTATTTATTTTTTTCCTATTTTCTGCCCACATATTAAGCACACCGGTGAACCAACCTAATCTGTTACAATACAAGTGAGATGCATGATTTATAATCTATATTCTAGAATTAACTTTTACCAACTCTGAGGCAATGCAACAGCTCACCAGCTAAGTATGTCAATAGCTGCAAAAGTTAGTTGGCTAACTGATCAGTGCTGCTAAAAGTACTGCAGTTCTGCGTATGATAACAATATCGCTAATACTTGGTTAATATTCAAGTGACAAGATGTAAACTGAGTATTTTTGGCGTTTTTTTAATGTTTTTAGAGCGCTTTAAGTCCTCCCATTAGCTGAATTGTTTACCTGCTGCTACTTGCCGTATTTTACGACTTAAAATGCATTTTTTTTAAAAGAGAAAAAAATGTGTTCTTGTCTTACAAAGAGATTGTGAATGATAGGCAAATTTGCCCAAAAATGAAATTTGCCTTTAATTTACCAGAAGTTTTGAAGCAACGACTATTTCTGTGCCAAATTTTTATGAACTGAATTTTAAAACACAGTATTTTACCAAACTGAATATTTAAACACACACACTTTGCTCACACATTATTATATAATGAAATTGTCAGCATAATTTGATGTAAAAAAATGAATTAAAAAATCTGTTGACAAAACTCCAATGCAAAAAATTCAGTAACTAAAATTATGTTTTAGAAAAAAGCTTTGGTAATAAAGACACACATTAACCTCCATACGTATTCCCCTCAATTTGATACTGTACAAAGTAATTGACAAGCTATCTTTCTGCATATATATTTTTCTTTATTCTGCTTTTCTGTTAGAATATCCTTGCCATAAAAATTGACTGTTTATACCGCTTTAAGCGGATAAACTTATTGGTTTTCATCAAATAGTTATTTTTCACTCTGTATTTTTTTTTTTTTTTCATTCCAAAGGTTTGTTGTGTTAAGAATATCAGTGTGTCCAATTAATTAAATCTTAACTGTGTGTTTTAGATGACGTGGTGTCTAATTACTTCACCAAGGGGAAGCGGGGGAAGCGCTCTGGGATCCTTCTGGTGTTCTCCTTCCTCAAAGAGGCTGTTCTGCCCAGTAGGCAGAAAATGTACTGACCAACTGGACTCAGGAGGTTGAATGGGCAGGACCGTGGAGGTCATGTCTGTGCATTTGGGATTCCATTAAAACTGTGGTCAAAGAGGATGAGGAGCAAAAGACGAGAGACCAATGAACAGTGCAGCGCATCCTGCTGGGCGATCCAAGGAGCGTTGTGTCCTGACGTCTGCTGCACACCTGCACTTGATGCTGCATTGGACTTTTTCCTTTAAAATTGGAAAACAAAACTTGTTTTTTACATGACATACCAGAAAGCTGGCCACCATAGCCTGGTTGATCGGTTGGTTGAAAGAGAAATATTTACCAGCTGAACCAACAGAACACAGCTCGGCAATATTTACAAAAATGTACAAATTTATTTAAATGCTAAATGCTAATGTTCTGGAAAACTGCCACCTGTTTACCAATACCCACCTGCAAAGTGACTGTTGTTTTTCAAACACAAATAGAACATTGAAAAGTCAACTGACTTTAGTACGAAAAGCTGCTGAGTTATTTGTGGAAATAGCACAAACGACACCATGTTGACTTAACTCAGTGCTTCTCAAATATTTTCGTTTGCGCCCCCCAAGGAAGAAGAAAATATTTAGCGCCCCCCACTCTCCTAAGTGAATATAAATGTATAAATTGTCTATAAAATTGTTAAAACCATAACTTTGCATAACATTGTAAGCTTATTGAAAACGAAGAAAACAACACCAGTTTTCCCTCGTCTCCCACCATGGTTACATTAAAGCCAAGTGCTACATACCTCGGTCATGTTCTGGTATAAGCATGATCGCCGATGTCACTTGTGCCCCCACAGGGGGGCCTGCCCCACTATTTGAGAAGGACTGACTTAACTCTAGGAATCAATTTCTTCAGCAAACTACTTCTGTGAAAAGTCTTTATTGTCACATCTTTCTCGTATTAAACATCCAAAATGACATGTTCGTTAAAAGCCTCATTTGCATATTAGCACCATTTACTTGATAGTGATTGATTTGATGGGAGACCACACAAGAACGAAACTCGTATCTATCACTGATCAGATGACTTTTTACTCTTCTCACCACTACCAGACTGGGTCAAGGACAGACCGAGTCTAGGCGTCCAGTTCACAATGCGGTTACTTGGATATCGTGTGTGTGACCCTCACTAGTACGTCAACATCGACGCATGTCTTGAGAAGGCAATGGAGCAGAGCCAAGGTCAGTGTTAGTGCATACAGTATGTGTATGATGACGTGACGAGGGCATACAGTATGTGTATGATGACGCTCTTTTACTGCAAGACCATGTAAGAGTGTCATTAGACCCCTTTTACTGAGGCACGTTCCCATGGGCCTAATGGAACGATATTTTGGCCGTGGACTTTTTAGTCCACACTGGCCCAACGTTTTCCCCAAAAGCTCTGATCTTTTTGTACTATTTGACTCCTCATCTTAATTAATTTTATCGCATGTTTTGGAATGATACAAAGACTTGGGAAATGAATTGCTCAATATTTACCCATAAAATAACTTAATTGCAAATAAAGCTAGTGACTAATATACAGTGAGTGTCATGTGCCCGAGTAGAGCTTCATGCTCAAGGCAGGGGTGTCCTCTTCACAGTTGTGGCTGCCCTCAGAGGGCCACTTGTAATAAATGATTATAAATCTATAAGGATTCACCTCATGATATTAATATACAATTGCATTTGATCATTATATATTTTTTAACGTACTCTCTAGACCATGGGTGTCAAACTCTGGCCCGGGGGCCAAAATTGGCCCGCCGTGTAATTTCATTTGGCCCTTGAGGCAATATCAAATTAACACTAGAGCTGGCCCGCCGATTATATACAGCGGCGGTGCCGCGGTAACACCGCATTCACGCTAATTCTCATACTTGCCAGCCCTCCCAAATTTCAGTGCCCCTCCCGAAAATCTGCCCCGTGCTGTCGTCACGTCCGCTTTTCATCCAGTCCAACAACGTGCTGTCCCAGTCACATAAAATGTGCGGCTTCTGCAGCCATACAGGTCACACTGAGGGTGACCGTATAAACAACTTTAACACTGTTACAACTATGCACCACTCTGTGAACCCACACCAAACGAGAATGACAAACACATTTTGGGAGAACATCCGCACCGTAACACAACATAAACACAACAGAACAAATACCCAGAACCCTTTGCAGCACTAACTCTTCCGGGACTCTACAAGGTGTGTGTGTGTGGGGTTGGGGGGGTATTTTTTAGTGTCCCGGAAGAGTTAGTGCTGCAAAGGGTTCTGGGTATTTGTTCTGTTGTGTTTATGTTGTGTTACGGTGCGGATGTGCTCCCGAAATGTGTGTGTCATTCTTGTTTAGTGTGGCGTATATTTGTAACAGTGTTAAAGTTGTTTATATGGTCACCCTCAGTGTGACCTGTATGGCTGTTGATCAAGTATGCGTTGCATTCACGTGTGTGTGTGTGTACAGAAGCCGCACATAACTTGTGACTGGGCCGGCACGTTGTTAGAATGGATGAAAAGCGGACATGACGACAGCTCGTAGAGGACGTTAAAGGCAGTGCCTTTAAGGCAAGCCCCCAAGACTGTGGTCCGGGTGGAATACGAGATATAATGACTGATGAACACCTTCGTTCGAGGCTGCCTCAGCTCAAAGCCTGAGCTCCGACATTAATGAACTAGCATCCAAGAAAAGATGGCAGGTATCTGGCTTGGGCACATCAGATTAGATCAGTGTGTTGCAAACTGAGCAGTTTAAAGTCCTGAATGGTTGGTTTATTCATTATTTTATTTTCAAATTCATTAGCCTGTGGAAAAAGTTAATGTTGATATTTACCTCAGAAGGCTGCAAATAGAAAAGAGGCATTACATTTTTATTTAAGTTGTATTTGATATGCCATTGATATTTTTTAATTATTATTATTTGAAACTCGATTTTGCATGTAACTATAAAGTTATATAAGCCTTGCTTGTTCAATATTCAATGCAAAACTTGTTTGGGTCCCTATTCAAAGGTTAATTTGTTCAACCTTGGCCCGCGGCTTTGTTCAGTTTTAAATTTTGGCCCACTCTGTATTTGAGTTTGACACCCCTGCTCTAGACAGACAGCTCAGTCACCAGAAGTGTATCATACGGTTTTGGTTTTGGAAAGATTGTACCGCTGTTTTTTAACATTAAAATTCTAAAGACTGGGAGGTCATTTTTTAACAGTAAAATCTATGGTGGTTTTTGTGGTGTATTACTGTAAATAGAAAACCGTTACCACTGTTTTTTTATGGTAAAATTCTGGGAACAGAGCGGCCATTGTATTACCGCAAAATCTATGGTTGTTGTTTTTACAGTGTATTACTATATATGGTAAAACGGTATTACTGTTTTTTTACGGTAAAATTCTGGCGATAGTTTGTTTTTTTTTTACTGAAAAAATCTATTGTAATTTTTACAATTTAATGAATAACTCGCTTTGAAATCATAAGTCAACAAAAAATATGTAATGTATATTTGTTGCATTAATGGTGAGTTAACTAATAGTTCATTATTTACTACAAAATATAACTACTTTCCAACCTAAAATTCTAAAAATGTAACTGACATTACATTATTAACATTAACATTATTACAGATTCTCACATAAGTAATTTCCTACCTAAATTCATACACATTAAATTATCTAATATAATGTGTTGCATTATTAAATAATATTAATAATAAGTTTAAACTATATACAATTGCATGCAGTACATGTATTTTTTTCTGCCAAAACAAAAAAGCAATACATTTAGTAGGAAAATAAAGTATGGACGTACATTATTTCCAGGCTCTTGTGGGCAACATAAAATGATGCGGCGGGCCGGATCTCGCCCCCGGGCCTTGAGTTGGACACTGTCAGTGTCAATATGTAGCTCACTAAACAGAATAATGTGTGCTTGTGCAATATGTAGTATATGAATTATAGTGCCAACATGTCCTGACAGGGCAGATTAGTGATGTCCTGCTCATGGCCAGTTTGCTATTGGCATTGCAGCAAGCTCTCCAATTGGCTCGTTACTTTCCTTGGACTCTTTTTTTATTTTATTTTATTTTTTTAATGTTGTGGTGCAGCATGAGGGTGTGCTTGGATGTACAGTAATACCAATGTCAAAGTATGCTCATTGTAATCATCAATACCGATTGATTTACTCTGTGCTGCCCCCTGCTGACGAGCTTGCTGAAATTTCAGTTGTAATGTGGAGGAGCTGATGATGTGTTTTCCTATTTCATGAGCATTCTTGCCGTGCTCCTGTGCCCTCTGGGCAGCTCCTGGATTCTGTTTGTGCTCTGTATGGATGTACTGTAAGGCTGAAGGAACTTTGTTTTCATACCAGCTCACATGAGATGGCAGAATATGTAGTAGCCATGGTCCCAGATTAAGCCCACATGTTGATGTAAAAGGGCTTGATCAAAGGAGCTCGGGAAGCTTCTGCGTCCATATGCGCCGACATCTTTCCCTGCCTCGTCTCAGTACCGCTGTAGCGCTTCCTACGTGTTTCTTCCTTCCTGCACGCCTGTGCTCACCCGGGCGCCCGTGCACTAATGCACCATGGCACGTTCAGCATCTTAAGTCACATGCAGGGACAACGGTGACCGCACAGCGACCTCCCTCGGCATCACTGCTCTGCACTCGGCCTGCTCAGTGAGAATGGAGCAATTGTGAGGAATTTGAATGCCTAAAGTGCGACAACCAGGACACATAGAAAAACTGATGAAAATGGCTCAAATCCGTCAAAATGGCTGATGGATTCTTGCCAGGACCCTTGCAATGCATAAGCAGAAACATTATTTATTCACGTTTACAAGTGTTCAAGCTCTTAAAAGGTTGATTTAGAGCAGCGGTGTCCTGCTCATTTTTTATTGGCCCGTGAGCTGTGACACCTATACAGACATAATAAATTAGTTTTTGATTAGAAAAGAAACAAAAAAATGAAAAATGGAACCAGCCCTCCCCCCCCCCCCCCAAATTTGGACCTGAAAACCGAAATGACCGTTGACTTGTGCGTCTTTTACATGGTGTTTGGTGAACATATGTACACATTTCTTGCAAGATATGGTAAGATTTTGAGTAGGCTAAAGCACTAGTATAATAATGATACTAATTTAATAAAGAATGACAAGAATAATTGGTTAAACTACATTGTATTGGTTTTTGTTACGTTTCGGTGTATGTATGAACGGCCGGCAAGTGGAGAAAAGAAACCCTTTGTTGTTAGGGAAAAGCTGGTAACACAAAAACAAAGATGTGCAGCTGGGAAGTGCACAAATGGAAAACAAGCGTATGAAGCGAAAAGCAAGCAAAAGTACAACTCTAAGGTACAAAGCAAAATAATCTAGGCAATCAGGGACAGCACTCAGACCATGAGCTGTGGTGGCAAATGGAGGCAAACAAGATGTGGAATGAAAAATGAGGGCGCTGGACAGGAAATAGTACAAAATACAAAAAACTAATGGGAGATCATAAGAGGTTTTAGGATCTTGATGTACAACAAAGTACAAAGTGGCTCTACACATTTGGAAACCTCTGATTTAGATTCTTACAACAATGATTGTTTAATTAATTAAAATGTGAAAGATATCAATTACTTTATTAATTTGCTGTGCACAGGCCTTAGAAGAAAAGTGCGGACTCCCAACATGGCCGCACACTGAAAAGTCAAAGCATGCAATTTTGTTTAAAAAAAACAACCCTAAAAGACCAGACATTTTGTGTCTTCTTTCTGTTATAGGTGACAAAGTGTAATATTTTTATTAGTATCACATTTTCAGTTTTTCCTTATTACAATGTGTCATTTTGTCATTTTCCCCTCACCTTATTTGTGTGTGTGTGTGTGTGTGTGTGTGTGTGTGTGTGTGTGTGTGTGTGTGTGTGTGTGTGTGTGTGTGTGTGTGTGTGTGTGTGTGTGTGTGTGTGTGTGTGTGTGTGTGTTCTGGCATTGCTTACTTAATGGGGACATCGCTCTGTTTACACAGTCACCTTTAGGGGACCTCTGACGGTATGGGGACAAAAAAACAGGTCCCCTAAAGGGAAACCTTTTTAAATGATAGTCAGATCCATTCTGAAGATGCCTAAGTGATTTTTAAGCTTTGGCCCATAAAACATGTTTACTGGTTAGTTTGAGTGTGAGGTTTAGTTCTGGTTTAGTGTTCCTTATAGGATGACATTTCCATACAGCATGATTATAAAACATTATTACCTTAAAGTATGATTTACATTCAGAATTTACCATCCTTCTATATATGGTAGTTGGAGTTGCAAACAACTTCATTACTGCTAAATAGCAGTTTTCAGTAATGCCACAGAAGATGCAGGATTTGCTTTAACATTTAAGTGGTGAAACTTCCTACAAGAGGACAGCTGTAGTGCTGTATTCTGAGGATCATGCCATATTTAATTTGAACTTTTTTTTTTAATGGTCCTCAGTAGTCATGTACAAATTTGTGTGAATTATGCAAAATTATTAAAATTTGGTCCCCATGAACCATATTAACTCTTTTTCCCCAGGGTCCCCAGTAAGAATGATCAGCACATTACTTCATCAATCCAGAGATTTAAAGATGTGTATGAGCTAACTGGGAAGTGGCCATTTTACCTAATTTTTTTTATGCCTCCACAACCTGTAGAAAGGGTGGTCCACATGATCAAAAACTTGGTCCCCATTCCAAATGATAACCAGTATGTGTGTGTGTGTGTGTGTGTGTGTGTGTGTGTGTGTGTGTGTGTGTGTGTGTGTGTGTGTGTGTGTGTGTGTGTGTGTGTGTGTGTGTGTGTGTGTGTGTGTGTGTGTGTGTGTGTGTGTGTGTGTGTGTGTGCGTGCGTGAGAGCGATTACAAAATTCGAGCTGCAGGTGGCAAATGAACCCCCGGCCACACTTTGGACACCTTTATTATAAACTCTAGGGCAGAGCCGGCCCAAGGCATAAGCGTACTAAGCGCTTGCTTAGGGCCCCGCGGCCACCAGGGGGCCCCCAAAAGCAATTAACAAAAAATTCTTATTTTTTATTTTTTGCATGTAGGAGTCTGAGTCAGACTCGTACATGGCAGTGATTAGTATTAATGACAAAGTCGGCCATCAGATTTCTTACAGTGATGTCATAAATGACTTTGCCTCCAGAAAAGCCAGGAAGCACAGGTTTTAAGGAGTGGTGTGGGTGGTGAAGTACAAAGGAACAAAACTGTGATGTGATGGTCAAATGTGTGAATTAAGAACCTTAATTTAAGGTACTTTATTTTGATTTTTTCCCAAAAAAAATTTTGCACATCGTTATGTACATTTACATAGTTTTAATATGTAGTAACTTTATATTTGTTTATAAACCGTTATGTTACCTTGTTTCTGGTAACTCTGTTCATTAATATTATTTAAGTATTTGCTTGATAATTTAATTATGTTGTTTTTTGTACAATTGAATTTGTTCCTTTTTATCAGTGACGTGCGGTGAGGTTGATGTCAGGTGAGGCACTGACTTCATCACAGTCAGATTTACAAACATATGAACCCTAAAGAGTATCTTATTCACCATTTGATTGGCAGCAGTTAACGGGTTATGTTTAAAAGCTCATACCAGCATTCTTCCCTGCTTGGCACTCAGCATCAAGGGTTGGAATTGGGGGTTAAATCACCAAAAATTATTCTCAGGCACGGCGCCGCTGCTGCCCACTGCTCCCCTCACCTCCCAGGGGGTGAAAAAGGGGATGGGTCAAATGCAGAGGACAAATTTCACCACACCTAGTGTGTGTGTGACAATCATTGGTACTTTAACTTTACACTTACAAACTGTAGCACACAAAAAAGCACATTTAATTAAAAAAAACGTTATTATGGTCTTACCTTTACTTATAAGTGCGGGAGCAGTGGTGTTCATGTTGGAAGAGTTGTGAATGAATGAAATATGAAATCTGCGCAGCAGTCTGCAGGTGTACCTAATGTTGTGTCCCTGTTCACTGCTCCTCCGGCGCGCCGCGCGAGCATTGTTGTTTTTGCACTTTTTGGCTTCTTGTTAAGTGACTTTTTTTTGGGTGGATTCGGTCTTGCACGTGGAGGGTTTGGGTGTGGGCTTTGGTTGGTGTGGCGCTCCCGTCGGGCGGTGCATTCTGCGGCGGAGGTGCTTGGCACCAGGAGGCGGGGTTATGAGACGAGCCTCCAGTTTTATGATCACTCAGCACAAGAAATACGTTACACACATACAGTTGTTGACAAAATACACTGTACATTATATACCTCAGCTAACTAAACTATGGAAATGTATAATATAATTAATATAGCAATACAGTCTCACTGCACAGCAGGCCAGCAGTTAGCTGAGTCATTGCGCACAATCCATGTTGAGGCACAAATCAGTGACGTGCCTCAACTGGCTGCTGATCACCGCACCGTCTCTTCTCAGTATTTGAACGGCAAATGTGAAAATAAAAATAAAAATAATCTAAAACTGGTGAAGTTAAATGGAAAATAACTTTAGTATAATCACTGGATACATATAACACTTTAATATTTTTTTTTTCTTTTTACTTTTTTTTTTCTTTCCATGATGGCAGGTGAGGCCGTGCCTCCCCTGCCTCTAGTGACGGCACGCCACTGCTTTTTATATATATTTAAGCGATTTTATTGTTGCACTTTATTGTTTTTCTTGCACTACGAATTATTTTTGCACGATGCTGTTTCAGGTTTTTGTTACCAAAAATAATAAAGTGAATCAGAATCAGCTTTATTGTCCAGTTATGTTTAACACACATGGAATTTAACTTCAGTAGACTGCCCTCTTTTTGTACAAAGTAAATATTAAATATGAACAATTACCTAAAAATATAAACTACTAATTAAATACTAATATGTACAAGACTGATGAGACAAGATGACACTTTTACTGTAAATACAAAGCTTTATCACTTGGACTGTTCAACCCCAGGCCACTCTTGTAGCTGAATGTTTTCTACATTTTAAGATTAGGAACCATATGTGGCACTCTGGACATCATTCGTTCATTCATTGGTATTATTTATGTTCTTAACTGGGCCAACCCCATATCTTTATAAATGACATGTCATTTGTAAAGACATGCCAGGCTGACAATAGGATAATGTAAACAACACTGCCAGAGCCGCAATGAGTTTCTAGTAGGTGTGTGAATGATCAACAATCAATATTATTGGCAGAAATAGAGGGCCCCAAAATCAAATTTTGCTTAGGGCCCCATGGAGGCTTGGGCCGGCACTGCTCTAGGGTAAAACATTCTATTATTTGCACTGTAAAAAAAACCTACCAGATTTCACTGCATTTAACATTTTGCAGTAAAACACTGTAATCAAAATTTACAGTAACATTACAACAAATGACTGTCAAATTACGATACTGTTATATTTCACAGCGATCATTATTCCACAGTACAATACTGTAGTCATAGACATCTGTAATAACATATCAAATTACTGTAAATTTAAACTGATTTGTCTCTTGAGGGGTTCCTTATACCAGGCTGCACACTATTGTACATGCATGCACCAAGGGACTCTAAGGTGTTAAAATCAGAGAGTAATTAACAATAAAATTACAACTGTGTCTGCGAAGTTACAGCTTAATTGTATATTATTGTAATTAACTGTAAAATAATAGGTCTGCAGTTACAGTAAAATGCTGTAAAGATATTACACAATAAATTACTGTAAATGTTACTGTGGAAGTAATGCAATTATTATTCATTTGAATTTACAAAAAACATTTGTATGTGTGTTTGTCAGCGGGACACCTGCTTGCTAAATGTAAGCCAGGCAGCCGGGTCATGATGTGGTCATCTTGACGGACCTTGTGGCGGGTCCTGGTGGGCGGAGCTCCCTGAGCCAGAGGATCTGACAGACATTCTGCCATCACACCTCGCTTCTAACATGAGCTCCTCCTCCTTCACACAAGCTCCCAGAGGGGGGAGGAGGGAGATGAAGAGAAGGTGAAGTGATGGGGCTGTAAAGGTCAAGTGAGGAGGGGGGAGTGATCCTCTGTAGCAGCATCCTCAAGGGGGCAGTCTTGAGCTCCAACAGCAGGACTGCCCCCTGTGGTGGGGGACATGGCTACCTTGGTTGCTTTATACAGGACACATGCAGGCTGCCATGAACGCAATACCTGAAAGTTAAATACAACCCTACGTGTGTGTGTTTGCTATACAAATGTTGCATCATGTAACCCTTTGTTGCAGGTCAAATAGTATCCAGGTCACAGAGCATCTCCACGGCCCAGTTTTTACTGCAGGGTCCTCCATAGCGCTTTGTATCGCCATGGAGACCAATGACTCACCCAATAGTCATAACACCAGAAGAGGAATACAAATAAATCCCCATGCCATCTAATGTCTGTCTTCTCTTCAAGTTCAATGTGAAGGTCATGTATCGCTGTTAATTGGTATAAGGAATTTCCACAAAGTAGGAATTGTTGGTTATAAATCAAATATTTTCTAGAGCAGTGGTCCGCAAACTCAGGAAACACTTGGCTCTCCAAGTACCATAAATGACCATAATAACTAACATTAAGATACAGTAGCGCAGTAGGCTAAAGTATTAATTAAAAACAAGGCAGAGGTTTTATTTAACAACTTTATTTAAGATTTTTGGCAACATTACACACAGTTTTGAACAGTAAAATTGTGTTTGAAAAAGTTTTGTCCCAATATCAATGTAAATGTATTTAGATACTTTTCGATACTTTTCAAAATAAAGGGTACCACAAATTTTTTTTATTTTTTGGCTCTATTTTAACAGAAAATCTTATGATTCATTAAACATGGTTTTTATTACAATCAAAGAACAATGTTGTCATTTAATAAGATAGTGAACATACTTTTAGTAGTAAGTAAGCAAACAGGTTACAAAGGCTCCTAATTTGGTTGCTGACATATGCAATAACATATTGTTTCATTTCCCATTCTATTATTTTGTCAAAATCATGAGGGACAAGCGGTAAAAATGAATTGTTAATCTACTTCTTCATTTACTGTTAATATCTGCTTACTTTCTGTTTAATGTTCTATCTACACTTCTGGTAAAATGTAATAAACACTTATCATTTTGTTGTTTGGATACTTTACATAAGTTTTGGGTGATACTTCAAATTTTGGTATCTGTCCAATAGCAAGCAAGTAGTTACAGCGTCATACATTGGTCATAATTCCAATTCTTCTGTGTCCAGGGACATTTTTCCTGGGTTTATAAACAATAAAAAAAACTAACAAAAGACTTTGTGATAATAAAAAATATTGATGTAGTATCAACCATATACGGCTGTTGTATTTGGTATCGTTACAGTCGATTTCTGTGTAGATCCACCCATGGCATTTGTTTACAATCCTGAGCGCTAGCTTGCTGTTGGCGGTTAGCTATTGTATCCTCCTACGGTGTGTAGTGTCAGGTTCAAACACTGATGACATCTATTAAACAGACAAGAAGCAAGGAATCATGCAGAGACAGAGTTCAATTTGGCTCAAATGAGGAGAGACGTTTTTTGGACTGTACTCTAGTTACAGATCCAAACTACGCTCTAAAGTCCAGCCCACTTGCTTCCTCTATTTATTTGGGAGGTCCCTGGTTACATCACTCAAGCTGCCGCTGAAGGAAGGGGGTCATCTCAGCAGCTCCAGTTAGACACAATATCTGACTATTAATGAAATGCAAATGTGCTGACACTCGTGATATCGCCCTGTATCTGCCCTGTCTGCGCCACGGTACTCGATGTTCGCCCTTGGCAGTCAGCAGGCCGATTCTGGAAACAAACACTGATACGAGACGACTGTCTTTGCACAGATAGAAAAAGTACAAATTCAGCACAATTGATAATAACTATAGCAACGGCCCTTAAGCATAAGAGTTGTGTGATAATACATACATAATTATTCTAACAGTAGTGAAGCATGTTTAGCTATTCTTCGCCCATGGAGGCGAGGATTAGTAGCTAAAACACTAATGCGGATGTGCGTTAGTCGCTAGCTAGCTATGTTTTAAAGTACCTTTTGCAGGGTGGTGCTTCAGTGTTTATGCTTCTTCTTTATTATTAGTTTTTTAGTCAAAATGCGTCCATTTTCCCTCTTCTGTCCCCAAATGGGTCTGTTTGTGAGTACTTTGTCCACGTACGTTGCCTACCATGTGCCTCTGCTAGTGTTGTAACGATACCAATATTTTGGTACCGGTACTAAAAAATGTTCGATACTTTTCTAAATAAAGGGGACCACAAAAAATTTGCATTATTGGCTTTATTTTAACAAAAAGTCTTCATATGTTTCTTATTGCAGTTAAGTCCTTAAATAAAATAGTGAACATACTAGACAACTTGTCTTTTAGTAGTAAGTAAACAAACAAAGGCTCCTAATTAGTCTGCTGACATATGCAGTAACATATTGTATCATTTATCATTCTATTATTTTGTCAACATTATTAAGGACAAGTGGTAGACAATTTATTATTCATCTACTTGTTCATTTACTGTTAATATCTGCTTACTTTCTCTTTCAACATGTTCTATCTACACTTCTGTTAAAATGTAAAAATCATTTATTCTTCTGTTGTTTGATACTTTACATTAGTCTTGGATGATACCACACATGTAAGTATCAATCCGATACCAAGTAGTTACAGGATCATACATTGGTCATTTTCAAAGTCCTCATGTGTCCAGGGACATATTTCCTGAGTTTATAAACATAACATACATTTAAAAAAAACGAGAGAAGATGTTGTGATGCCAAAAAATATCGACGTACTCATAGCAGTATCGACTAGATACGTGCCTGTACATGATATCATTACAGTGGATGTTAGGTGTAGATCCAGCAATGGCGTTTGTTTACATTTTGATGGCGGTGAGCTACGGTGTGTAGTGAAACATGTTTAGCTATTCCTCGTCCTGCAGGGATGATACTTGTAAGAAGCGTACTTTATTTGTCGCCGTGGATACCAGGATTAGTGATTTAGAAGTCGCTAAAACACTGCCGACGGCGGATGGACGTTAGTCGCTAGCTAGCTAGCCATGTCTTAAAGCACCTCTTCCTGAGGGCGTTTCAGTGTTATAACTTCACCTTTATCTTTAGTTTTTACACCAAAATGCGTCCATTCTCCCTTTTCTGTCTACACACTGTCTGCTTGTAAGTACTCCGTGATTGTGTGCCGCCGAACATGCTCCTCTGCTCGTAAACCAGCAATGTCACGACGTGACTTCGACGGTGGCACGGGGGGGGGGGGGGGGGTGCGGGACCGGTATGTCATTAGTATCGCGGTACTATACTAATACCGGTATACCGTACAACCCTAGCCTTTGCTCATTTTACCAGCAATGTCACGACATGACGACGGCGCGCCGTCATGTCCGGATGGGAAAAAAAGTACCGGTATTTTTCAAGAACAGTATAACACCGTTTTTAATTTATTAGTACCGCGTTACTTTATTAGTACTAGTATACGGTATAACCCTAGTTTGAATACAGGAAAAGAAAACACTGTACTTTAATCAAGTGATTATTTGGCGTATCACTAGATGAAGCCCATGTTCCACTAGTGGTAGACGTACCACAGTTTGAGAATCACTGTTTGAGAGCATAAAAAAACTATTGACGACCTTCTAAATATGTTTTTTAACATAAGAGTCCTCCAGACATAAATAACACCACTAAGAGTCACACTTGTTTAATCCAAAACAGTCATGCTGCCTGGGGCTGAGCCAATCAGTGGCCACGGTACTGAACACTGCGCTCCGATTGGCTTGGTCTTATCACTTGGCCAATACTACGGTGGTATTGATATTTTTAGTTCATTTCGCCATTGTTATGCCCAGAAAATGTGTAATTTATCCCAAAAATAGGTATAATATGCTTGAAAAAAAATCCCTGTCAGAGTGAAACCGCAAACCTGGAAGTGCGATGTGGCAAGGGATGACTGTATTGCGTCAGTACACTTCAATAAGTACACTTAGTTATAGTGCTGTCCCAAACCCATTACTGTCCTTGTACACTTACCAGCAGTGACGATGGCAATATGTACCCACTTCTTTTTCTTCTGTTATTAAAAAGTTAAAGTACCAATGATTGTCACACACACACTAGGTGTGGCGAAATTACTCTCTGCATTTGACCCATCACCCTTGATCACACCCTGGGAGGTGAAGGGAGCAGTGGGCAGCAGCGGTGGCCGCGCCCGGGAATCATTTTTGGTGATTTAACCCCCAATTCCAACCCTTGATGCTGAGTGCCAAGCAGGGAGGTAATGGGTCCCATTTTTATAGTCTTATTATGCGGTTTGCTCCTCAGCCGCCATTTATTCAAGTCAGTTCCTCCCCTTCTGCAATGTACTGCACACTCACCATTTAATTGCATTTTGACAACACAAATGCGTCATCATGTGACCTAAACCAGTCAGCACTAGTCAAGAACATCATGCAGGCCTCCGTGACCACACCCCTAGTACCTTATGTGCTCTAAGGTGAGGCAAAGATCGGATATTAGAGAGCAAGTCTGAAAGGGATCTGACCAACACGGGACAAACACCTGCAGCATCAGCCTTGACCTAAGACCTGTGGGGTTAAGATGAGTAAAAAAAGCCATCTTTCCCTCACAGTGTCATGTGACAGAGCTCGCTACCGTACGTTCCCGGCGTGATTCTATTTCTGCTGATGTTAATTTGCTCCGTGTTCGCTGGGCGGTTCACAGCTCGGTCAGCCCTCCCTGATACTACACTGTCGCTTGCATCAGTAAAGGTTCTCCCATCACTTCGCATTTAGGTCGCGATGGCGCTGAACTGTGAATGCACCGCACGCGGGGACCCGGCTGCCCTCCAGCCTCTGGGTCCTGCAGTCCTTCGGTTTCTGTCAGACTCTTTGATTTGCTTTCTTTTTTATTGCTCGTTTCTCCAAAGCGTGTATCTGCTCTAGTCTAAAAATGCAGATGTTATACAACTAACATAATACTACTAATAAAGAATATGTAATATTTGTATTATACAAAATATCCAGTAATATGCATATTTAAAAGGCAGTTAAAACCCATTTGTTTAAGTGTGTTTCAGTGTTAGTTCAGTAATATTTCTGTAATATTCCATCCCTTACTTAATCATTATGTTTTTTTTTAATTATCATATTAATGATTTTATTTGCAAATTTTCTGTTGTTGCATCATGCTATATGCTGATAAATGATTGTACTGTTTGTACTTTGTGAGCTGTCTTTGTGAGAAGTGCTACATAAATAATATGCACTCATTTACTTTACATCTATAGGCTGTGTGTACAGTGAATATATATATATATATAGTATATAAATAGTTTTAATTTATTAGGTGTATTGTATTTTTATTTCTAATATATCTATTCTATTCAAGCTAAAATTAAAAAAACATTTCAATGTGTTATTTTTCTCATGAAGTATTCAAGGAACTTTATTGGTATAGCACGCATGAGACACATGGTATGGCACCAAATTTGGTGAGATTGCACAACTTAAAAATAATTAAAATCGTTAAAAAAATAATTAAAATTTAGCAAAATATAAAAAAATAATCAGAATTCATTCAAATTCATTAGAATCAACTAGACATAATCAAAATGTATTATTAATTAAATAAAACATATTCCTACATATACGGTGGAAC